>NW_016803664.1:6216860-6218496 GCF_001698545.2 Rhinopithecus bieti | reverse complement strand
AAAAAAAAAAAAAAAAAAAAAAGATTTTAAAAACTATATAAAGTTAGGCCAGGCGCGGTGGCTCACGCCTGTAATCCCAGCACTTTGGGAGGCCGAGGCAGGAGGATCATGAGGTCAGGAGATCGAGACCATCCTGGTTGACATGGTAAAACCCTGTCTCTACTAAAAATACAAAAAATTAGCCAGGCATGCTGGCGGGTGCCTGTAGTCCCAGCTACTAGGGAGGCTGAGGCAGAAAAATGGTGTGAACCCGGGAGGCGGAACTTGCAGTGAGCCGAGATCCTGCTACTGCACTCCAGCCTGGGGGACAGAGTGAGACTCTGTCTCAAAAAAGCAAAAAAACTATACACTAAAGTTAAATAATAATTACTGTAAATTGTTAAAGCACAAATCCTGCATGTATATTTTCTCTTTAGTATGTTTCTGACATGATAAATTTACTGTCAACACTTTGTATCTCAGCTGAGTTCAAAATAATGTATTATATATAAAATATTTACAAGTATCTTTGATGTTGTTTGTGTGCTGTAAAACCAAATGTCATATCATACAGTCTCTTCAAATTTAAGTCTGAGTTAAAATATTCAATACTACTCCAGGATAATCACTGACACATGTCAATATCTAGATCTTAATAATTCAGTTTGTTGAACTGATCTTTGCCTCTGAAATTCACGATGTCTTTGCCTACAGATAGAATCAAAGATGGATACAAAGTGAACTCACACACAGCTAAGCTGCAAGAGTTATGGAAAACTCCCCAAAATCAAACAGTCCACCTCCCTAAATCAATGATGGATGCGTCCTTTTTCAAGGTATGCTAACAGGGACATATTTAAATACCAATGCTCTTTGTATTCAGAGCCGAACTTTTTACTGAAGATGAGCTGCTTGGAGGGTGAAGTACTGCAGATGACAAGGCATATGCAGTATAATTGTCTAGGAGTCAATAAATATCATTGGGTAAACTCATGAATGAATGTAAGGATTATACATTCTTTATCATAAGAGTTCTTTCAGGGTTTTTATGATACTTCATATCTAATGTATCTTTACTGAGGGGAAGCTTAATGCCCCAACCACGGAGATGCTCAAGAAAAGTTCCATCCTAGAAACAGAAACCCAACTTCACACAGATTTTACTCAAGGACTACAAAATTAAGAAGAAAGCAGGTAAAGAAAATGGCAGTAATTAACTAGTAGGGTTTAAAAAAAAAGAAAAATAAATAAAAGAAAATGGCAATAAGGATTTTACAATGGTTACCTGTATCCCATTAATGATTGTAACTACTGAAAATATCTCTAGAGCAATGTGAATTAGGGTAAATTTTTCTAACATTTTGATTTTTCTTTGAACTTACCACATATTCAGTAAAGTAAATCTTGTGTGTGTGTGTGTGTGTGTATGTGTATATATATATATATAGTAGAGTCTTACATCTTTTTTTTTTTTTTTGAGACGGAGTCTCGCCGTGTCTCCCAGACTGGAGTGCAGTGGCGCGATCTCGGCTCACTGCAAGCTCCGCCTGCCTGGTTCACGCCATTCTCCCACCTCAGCCTCCTGAGTAGCTGGGACTACAGGCACCCACCACCACGCCCAGCTAATTTTTTGTATTTTTTTTTTTTTTTTTTGAGG
>NW_016803664.1:6209032-6215852 GCF_001698545.2 Rhinopithecus bieti | reverse complement strand
AGAGCTGAGATGGCCTCCTCCTGTTGTCTGATGTCAAAGGCCAGGTTGACGATGCTGCTTACAACCTTGATGTAGGCCTTAAAGATCCTGAGTCGGGCCATGGGATAAGACTCACTGTGCCCACCAGTCCTAGGAAGGACAAGATCTCTCCCAGGTTTCGGCGCCAAATGTAAAGGTAAACTGAGGCTGGAGCCGAACTGGGAACAAAGACACAAGGCAAATGGCATTGAGAATAGCCTTTATTAGGGCTTGCGGGTGAGGTTCCTTGGTACAAAGGCGTGGGCCAAGGAAGTCGCGCTGAGGAAGGAGGGTAGGGGCTTTTTATAGCCCGAGAGGTAGGGAGGCTGGTTGTGCAAACAGGGCCTGGGGTGTCTTGAAACTACTAGGGCAGGAGTTGAGTAAGGGTCATGAGGAAGGGGTCTTTGGAAACTGTCAACCAAAACTGCTATTTAGGAATTTGTGGAATGCAGGTGAGCTGCAGGTCATGGGGGAGTGTGGTTGCCCAGCCAGAACTCTGACACATATAAATCTGCGGGTGTGTACAAGGGTGAAGGGAGTCTTTAACAAAAGGCCTGCTATGCCGGGTAATGCCGCCATGTTGGGTCTAGATTCCTGCCTAACAAAAATTAGAGACCAACATGCTATCCCTCAGAATGTCCAACACAGTTATTCTTGTGGTGTTGGAAAAAATGTTTCTTAGTAGAGACTAAGTAGAGTAATTGGGTTGCTTTTAGGTACCATGTTATACCTCAAAAATCATTTTGAGAAGGCAAGATGCCCACACAGAGGCGCACAGCAAGTAACACTCGACAGAACAGCAGATTCATTCCTTCCTTGTTCATCTAGAGCAATGGCTTCTCAGACTTCAGAGGGCATCTGAATCACCTGAGTGGAATGGCAAGCAGAGCCACTTGCACTGTTTAAATGGCCATTTGTTTCTCTTTTGTCACGTTAACGTAGTTGAATTTGCTTAAGTAAAATGCGGTTGGCACAACTCTCTTGAACATTCATCTCTTCAGATAAGGAATATTGCCAACTTCTCTTCTACAATGCAGACTATAAATCCTCTTATTCTGTCTTTTAGCATCCAGACCTCACCACAGGCCAGAAGCGTTACCTGTGCAGCATTGCTAAAATCTATAACGCGAACTATCTGAAGATGTTAATGAAGAGGCAGTACATGCACGTACTTCAGCACGGCTCACAAAAGTCAGGCAGGTGCACCTCCAGTTGGCTTTTCAGTAGTTTTTACAATTAGTGAGAGGGTCTTTTAACAGAGGCGATTTGTATCACAGGTGTCCTCACTCATCACAGAAGCCGCCTCAGCTCTCGTTACTCACAGAAACAGCATTACCCTTGCACTACATGGCGACACCAACTGGAGAGAGAGGACTCCGGGCCTTCTGATATTGCAGCTGCATCTGCACCTGAAATGCTCATACAGCATTCCCTTTGGCGGCCAGTGAGAAACAAAGAAGGGTCTGTTTCTTAGTGTGTAAAATGGGGGAAATGCATCTCAGTTTAATTTTTTTTTTTTTCTGAGACAGGGTCTTGTTCTCTCACCCAGGCTGGAGTGTAGTGGTGTGATATAGTTTACTGTATCCTCAAACTCCTAGGCTCAAGCAATGCTCCTGCCGCAGACTCCCAAGTAGCTAAGGCGAAAGGCACAAACCACCATGCCCTGCTAATTTTAAAAAAATTTTTGCTGAGAAAGCGTCTCAGTATGTTGGCCAGGCTACTCTCACCTCTGCCTCCCAAAGCACTGGGATTATAGGTGTGAGCTACTGTGCCTAGCCTTCCCCATCTCTTGAACGGTAGCTAAGTGATATTAATGCTTGTGTTCCCTAATATGTTCACTTTGCTAAATTCAGAGTAGGCTGGACTTTTAAAAAGCAGAGAGAGATACTTTCTTTTTTTTTTTTTTGAGACTGAGTTTCGCTCTTGTTGCCCAGGCTAGAGTGCAGTGGTGCGGTCTCAGCTCACTGCAACCTCCACTTCCCAGGTTCAAGTGATTCTCCTGCCTCAGCCTTCCTGAGTAGCTGGGACTACAGGTATGCGCCACCATGCCCAGCTAATTTTGTATTTTTAGTAGAGACGGGGTTTCTCCATGTTGGTCAGGCTGGTCTTGAACCCCCAACCTCAGATGATCTGCCCGCTTCGGCCTCCCAAAGTGCTGGGATTACAGGTGTGAGCCACCATGCCCAGCCGAGAGAGATTTTCATACTTTTCCTTTACTGCACTGATAAGAATATGCCACTTCTTTTAGAATATATTTTGTGGAATTATAAAAATTTCTTCATCAGATAGAGTTATGGATGAATGCCCTTTTCAATGTGATTCCCACTCAACCTCAAAATAATGCAAATACTTTTAAAAGGAGAAGCATATGGTTGGTTTTGCACAGGGGAATACTGTATAACAGGGAGAGAAACAAGATTAAGAAGCATGAGTATTGAAATTGCACTGCAGCAGCTTTACATGTCAAGGTTAAGAAATTACAGGATAATTTGGGTGCTGAAAGGGTCTTTTTGGTGATGTTGGCAGTTAATAAAATGAATTTGTGTGGTCTTCCACATGCCCTAGGCAGCTGTTCACTTTGCTGGCTTCAACTAAGATACTTCCCTTTCTTATAGGATAAAAACTGGATATGCATCTAAAACAAGATGTAAGTCACTGAAGATTTTTAGAAGACCAAGGAAACTGTTCATGCAAACAGGTAAATGTGGAAATTTAACAATATGCATTTTTTAAGATCGTATGCTTAAAAATACTATACCAAATACAATTTCATTTCTATTATGAAGATATTAACAAATTTAGAAAATGATTTACTTTTATTGTCACAAATAAAAAACCAAACATAAAATATAGTTTACGCTTGCAATTAAAAGAACATACTGGGCTGGGCGCCATGGCTCACGCCTGTAATCCCAGCACTTTGGGAGGCCGAGGCAGGCAGATCACCTGAGGTTAGGAGTTTGAGACCTGCCTGGCCTGGCGAAACGCCCATCTCTACTAAAAATACAAAACTTAGCTGGACGTGATGGCAGGCGCCTGTAATCCCAGCTACTCAGGAGACTGAGGCAGGAGAATCGCTTGAACCTGGGAGGCGGAGGTGGGAGTGAGCCGAGATGGTGCCATTGCAGTCCAGCCTTGGTGACACAGTGAGACACCATCTCAAAAAAAAAAAGAAAGAACATACTGTTCAAAGGAGTAAGATTCAAGGTATTTCTAATGCTAAAGATATTTACAATGTCAACCCAGAACCACACACATGACTTTCTCAAGCAATAGCACTTCTTTTATGAGTTAGTGCTATTTTTTGATGAACAGCATATTTTGTATAGCATCTGTTAGTTTACAAAGGGCTATATCTCTTATAGTAGGCCCTTCTTATCCTTGGGGAATATGTTCCAAGACCCTCAGTGGATGGCTAAAATCTTGGATACTACTGAACCCTATATAAACTTTGTTATTTCCTATAAATACATATCTATGATAAAGTTTTAATTTATAAATTAGGCACATAAACAATAAATAGAACAATTTTATAACAATATACTGTAATAAAAGTTATGTGAATGTGGTCTCTCTCAAAATATCTTATACTGTACCTTGGAAAGCAAAACTGTGGATAAGAAGGGACTTCTGTATACCATTTTGTTTGATATTCAACAAAACAGTGGCAGCAAGCCAAGCAGGTGATATTATCAAAATTTTACAGCTGCAACTCAAATCCAGACTTTGGAAGGATCAGCATAAAAGATCCTTCTACCACAAGAACAAAATACTGCAAAATGAAAAAGGGAAGACAGACTGAATGATCAGAAGTGTTCCTGAGAACTGATAATGTTAAATCATGTTAAGTAGTTTCCTAGTTATCAGCATAGTGAAGTAGGGAGGTGGGTAAGAAGTAGGGAAGTTGGCCAGGCACAGTGGCTCACGCCTGTAATCCCAGCACTTTGGGAGTCCAAGGCTGGCAGATCACCTGAGGTCAGGAGTTCAAGACCAACCTGACCAACATGGAGAAACCCCATCTCTACTAAAAACACAAAATTAGCTGGGCGTGGTGGCACATGCCTGTAATCCCAGCTACTCGGGAGGCTGAGGCAGGAGAATGGCGTGAACCCAGGAGGCGGAGCTTACAGTGAGCTGAGATTGCGCCACTGCACTCCGGTCTCCAAAAAAAAAAAAAACCAAAAAACAATAAAACAGAAGTAGGGAAGTTAGGCGTTCTGAATTGATATCCCATCACTGTATGACAGTGTTAGCCAGCTCTGCTGTAAATATCGTACCATGCCTATCCAAGAAATGAGGGAAAGGGCAGGTTCCAAAAGGAACAGTTAGTGGAAACTGTAGGGGGAAAATCCCTGTGGTCCCCAGTGGAAGAGATGAAAAGGAACTAAAGGAAAATGCGGAGATTCTGAAGATGTAACCGACCACTTTAATTTCCTCCAACCAAAAGATTTTGAAAATCAATGGTAATATAGGACTTAGTAACAAGAGAATTTGCTCTACAGCAACTTGGTTAGAATACAGTACCGTGCATCTTAAAGAGTAAGAAACTTGGGGGAAGGGTGAGGTGACTAAAAGCCTTGAAAATTTCAATTTGTCTTTACTACAGGCTTATTAATAAGCCAGGTCATTTTGAAAGTTGTACTTAGAGCTTTATTTCCAAAACAGACAATTGTAGATTCTTATTTTTCCTTCAGTTTCTTCAAATGATTCTGAATCATACATGAGTGAAGAAAAAAAGGAAGAAGATTTACTAAATAAGTTTATGCAATCAATGTCAATTGAAGAACAGGGAGAACATCTGATGTTAACTTGACAGTCTTGTCTCGTGTATTGAATTCGTACCAAAGGTGAGGGTAAGGGGTTGTGAGTTGTGTCCTGTATGTTTAGGATAGTATTGTTATTCATTAAATCATTAAGTAATTTTGGTTTGTTCAGAAACTTAAAACAATGTAATTGGTCTGATGTTGTTCCATGTACCAATGATATTTATGTAAGAAAATTTACATGTAACATATACTTGTACTTCTAGCTAGATACAATTAAAATTTTTCTTGCATTCAATATTGAATTACTTTTCTTTAAATCTGACAAATGCATCATATTTCTTTCTCTGCTCACAGTAAGTCCTAAAACAGCAATATTAGAATATCCTACAAGGGCCAGGCGCGGTGGCTCAAGCCTGTAATCCCAGCACTCTGGGAGGCCGAGGCGGGTGGATCATGAGGTCAGGAGTTCGAGACCAGTCTGGCCAACGTGGTGAAACTCCGTCTCTACTGAAAATACAAAAATTAGCTGGGCATGGTGGTGCGTGTCTATAGTCCCAGCTACTTGGGAGGTTGAGGCAGGAGAATTAGAATTGCTTGAACCCAGAGGCGGAGGTTGCAGTGAACTGAGATCACACCACTGCACTCCAGCCTGGCAATAGAGCAAGACTCCGTCTCAAAAAAAAAAATAATAATAATAATATCCTACCAGTATTTTCTTGATTGGGCTAAGGAAAGCTCTGAACTATCCAGATACAGAATAGCATTTGACAGAGATAATGCTCTGACTTGCAAAGTAGGTGCTCAATAAATATTTGCTATTTGAATACAACTTTAAAATGTAAATACACATTTTCCCTATCTTATGAAATTGCCACATAAATAACTTGGACTCAGACTAGATTAAGTTGGGAGTAGTTACACTAACAAGAGGATTCTTTACATTATATATTACTCTAGTGTGCTTCCTTGCTAAACTTGTATTTTTTTTTTTTTTTTTTGAGACGGAGTTACGCTGTTGTTGATCAGGCTGGAGTGCAATGGTGTGATCTTGGCTCACTGCAACCTCCACCTCCAGGATTCAAGTGATTCTACTGCCTCAGCCTCCCGAGTAGCTGGGATTACAGGCATGTACCACCATCCCTGGCTAATTCTGGTATTTTAGTATAGACAGGATTTCACCATGTTGGCCAGGCTGCTCTCGAGCTCCTGACCTCAGGTGATCCACCTGCCTCAGCCTCCCAAAGTGCTGGGATTAGGGTGTGAGCCACTGTGCCCGGCCCCTAAACTTGTATTTTAAAACTTTTATTAAACTTTGAAAAGTGGAAATAGCAACAGTTTGAAGAATCACTGTTAATTTAATGTCAATATGGTATATTATTTAGCAAATAAAATCTGAGTCCAACATTATGACACAATATAAGAGAAGAGCTCTGAAAGGTCATCTCGTCCACTTCACTTTAATATTTATATGCGTAGTTTCACTTGGTTCCTCATTTTATGTTTTTTAAAATTAAATACAGGTTATCAAGAAAGTATAAATGAAAGGTAATTGTTTATTACTAGAGAAGAGAAAATGTATACAAGATAGTCTAAATTCTTTCTCCACATGCACTACTTTTGGAATAAAGTTCCAAATACCAACTTTGAAGATATTTACAAGGATAAATTTTCTTAACAAGTGACCAATTACTGTGTTGTGGACATTTTTTCATAGAATTCATATACTATAAACTAAATATATTCTTATAGTTTACAGGAAGCTTACAGCAATTATGTATTAACAGAGAAGATGGTATTATATTTTACTGCAAAATATTATAAAAGTGATACAATTTTGTGGCTCTTAAATGTTTAATTACTTGATTTCAACAGGACAATGAAAAAAAAAATCATCAAGACAGGCCTGGCTTTAAGATTTTTTGTATTCAATTCGTTCTACTTTCACATCATCTCCAATTAGCTGATACACATAGGTGACCACTGTGGAAGCCTGGATATCCATCAACACAAATGATGGAATAATGTTTCTCATCAAA
>NW_016803664.1:6175523-6208317 GCF_001698545.2 Rhinopithecus bieti | reverse complement strand
TTTTTTTTTTGAGACGGAGTTACGCTGTTGTTGATCAGGCTGGAGTGCAATGGTGTGATCTTGGCTCACTGCAACCTCCACCTCCAGGATTCAAGTGATTCTACTGCCTCAGCCTCCCGAGTAGCTGGGATTACAGGCATGTACCACCATCCCTGGCTAATTCTGGTATTTTTAGTATAGACAGGATTTCACCATGTTGGCCAGGCTGCTCTCGAGCTCCTGACCTCAGGTGATCCACCTGCCTCAGCCTCCCAAAGTGCTGGGATTAGGGTGTGAGCCACTGTGCCCGGCCCCTAAACTTGTATTTTTAAAACTTTTATTAAACTTTGAAAAGTGGAAATAGCAACAGTTTGAAGAATCACTGTTAATTTAATGTCAATATGGTATATTATTTAGCAAATAAAATCTGAGTCCAACATTATGACACAATATAAGAGAAGAGCTCTGAAAGGTCATCTCGTCCACTTCACTTTAATATTTATATGCGTAGTTTCACTTGGTTCCTCATTTTTATGTTTTTTAAAATTAAATACAGGTTATCAAGAAAGTATAAATGAAAGGTAATTGTTTATTACTAGAGAAGAGAAAAATGTATACAAGATAGTCTAAATTCTTTCTCCACATGCACTACTTTTGGAATAAAGTTCCAAATACCAACTTTGAAGATATTTACAAGGATAAATTTTTCTTAACAAGTGACCAATTACTGTGTTGTGGACATTTTTTCATAGAATTCATATACTATAAACTAAATATATTCTTATAGTTTACAGGAAGCTTACAGCAATTATGTATTAACAGAGAAGATGGTATTATATTTTACTGCAAAATATTATAAAAGTGATACAATTTTGTGGCTCTTAAATGTTTAATTACTTGATTTCAACAGGACAATGAAAAAAAAAATCATCAAGACAGGCCTGGCTTTAAGATTTTTTGTATTCAATTCGTTCTACTTTCACATCATCTCCAATTAGCTGATACACATAGGTGACCACTGTGGAAGCCTGGATATCCATCAACACAAATGATGGAATAATGTTTCTAGAAGAAAAAATAAATAATGTCAGTGTTTTGTAGCACAAAGCAGCAGCACTATAAATTTCAATTTAAGATGACTATTTGGATTCAAAGAGAAATCTGTTACATGTCACATGAACAGTTACCAAAAGATTGCCAAAATGGCTAGATTTATTTAAATGGTCACATGTGGCCGGGCACGGTGGCTCACGTCTGTAACCCCAGCACATTGGGAGGCTGAGGTGGGCGGATCACCTGAGGTCAGGAGTTCGAGATCAGCCTGGCTAACATGGTAAAACCCCGTCTCTACTAAAAATACAAGAATTAGCTAGGCATGGTTGTGGGTACCTATAATCCTGGCTACTTGGGAGACTGAGGCACGAGAATCACTTGCACCTGGGAGACAGAGGTTGCAGTGAGCCAAGATTGTACCACTACACTCCAGCCTAGGTGACAGAGCAAGACTGTGTCTCAAAAAAAAAAAAAGAGGTTGGGGCACATTTTTATGTATGTATGTATGTATGTATGTATGTATGTATGTATGTATGAGTCTCGTTCTGTCACCCTGGCTGGAGTACAGAGCCTTAAACGTGGCTCACTGCAGTCTCAACCTCCTGGGCTCAAGGGATCATCTCATCTCAGCCTCCTGTGTAGGTGGGATCACAGGCATGCACCACCACACCCAGCTAATTTTTAAATTTTTTTTGTAGAGACAGGGTCTCAAATTCCTGGGCTCAAGCAACCCGGCCTGGCCTCCCAAAGTGCTGGTATTATAGGCATAAGCCACTGTGCCCAGCCACATTTCTTTTATGAAATGTCACACATGCAATTATTCTACTAAAGTCCCCAAATTCTGTACTACTCACGTTTCCAAGGCATTATATGCCCCAGTGGCAGAACCTGGATTAATGTAGAATTTATTTTCATGCTCAAATGCTTCAAATTTGTGTGTGTGTCCCGAGATAAGAATGTCCACATCAAACTGCCTCTGCAACAGGGCTAAGCTGGCCATATCTCCCCATGGAATAACTTGATGTCCATGGATCAGACCAATTTTGAACTGTCCAACAGTCACAACTTTCTGTTCTGGATAATTCAGATTCTAATATAAGAAAGAGACATAAGAAAATACGTATTTTAGAGATACTGATGTTTAAAAAAAATCAGTTTGCTTAAATATTCAATCTCATGTGGATGTTTTGATGTAGTACCCGACAACACACACATTTATACATTTTTTTGTTTTGAGACGGAGTCTTGCTATGTTGCCCAGGCTGGAGTGCAGTGGTACCCTCTCAGCTCACTAGGTAACCTCCGCCTACCAGGTTCAAGCAATTCTCCTGCCTCCGCCTCTCAAGTGGCTGGGATTACAGGCACTCGCCACCATGCCCGCCCAATCTTTTTGTATTTTTAGTAGAGACAGAGTCTCACCATGTTGGCTAGGCTGGTTTCAAACTCTTAACCTCAAGTGATCCACCTGCCTTGGCTTCCCAAAGCGCTAGAATTACAGGCTTGAGCCACTGTGCCTGGCCCACATTTATAAATATTTTGTTTCTTCTCAGTTTCTAAGGCTGCAACTATATTTAAAATATAACTTACTCAATATAAACTGGAATTTATCATGCAATCCCTTTGTGTTTATTCCTATAGAATATGGGTTCTTTTGTGCATGCTGTAAATAATTATTCACCCCAAACTTGTGATTTTCCTTTACATAAGGCATGTAAGTTAGGGTATGTTCAAATTATGGCTTAATATAGCCTTAATACTTTCATAGATGGCTTAAAATAATGAGAGTTAACACTTATATAGTACTTAGTATGAGCCAGGCACTACTGTAGAAGTTTTACAAATATCAGCTTAATTAATACAAGCGATCCTAGGTTATATTATGATCCCCAGTTTATGGATGATGAAACAGGCACAGAGAGGTTGTTTGTCCTTTCATCTCCCCATTTTTCACCTCCATGCCACCTTTAGTTTATCCAAACTCTTTTTAAAACACAATAAAAGACACTACGCCCTTCAGTTTGGTTTAAAGAACCCCATTAAATAACACAAACCAACATTAATTTATGAAAAGCGTATATTCCCAGAAATACAATATGTGTGTGTGTGTATGTGTGTGTGTGTATATATATATATATATATATATATATATATACTTTTTTTTGAGATGGAGTCTTGCTCTGTCGGCCCAGGCTGGGAGTGCAGTGGCGCCATCTCAGCTCACTGCAAGCTCCGCCCTCCCGGGTTTCAACAACCATTCTTCTGCCTCAGCCTCCGCCGAGTTAGCTGGGACTGTGGCGTCCGCCACCAAATGCCTGGCTAACTTTTTTTTGGATTTTTAGTAGAGAAGGGTTTCACCGTGTTTAGCCAAGGATGGTCTTTGATCTCCTGACCTTCATGATTCGCCCACCTAGGCCCTCTCCAAAGTGTTGGATTACAGGCGTGAGCCACCGTACCCGGCCCAGAACTCCTTACTTTTTTTCTTTAAAGTCAAGTTTATTGAGGCATAATTCACACAAAGTAAAATCTTACTTTTCCATGTGTAATGATGGGTTTTGACAAATGCACATGGCTGTGTAAGCCCTGCTACACTAAAGATACAGAGCAGCTCTATCACTCCTTCAAAACTCCCTCATGCCCTATAAAGTCAACCTTTGAGAAAGGAAGCCACAGGAGGGTTGCTAGCAGAGAAGTAATGTGATCTTACTTCACTTAAAAAGGATCAAGCTGGTTGCTAGTTGGAGAATAAACTCGTTGGAGAAGGAGCAAGAGTAGAATCAGGAAGTTGGAATACAAGAAAATGATACAGTGGCTTGGAATAAAGTTAGTAGAGGTAGTGGCAGTGAAAAGTTCATAAGAAAAACTTTATAAACTTGGCCGAGTGTGGTGGCTCACACCTGTAATCCCAGCACTTTGGGAGGCTGAGGCGGGAGGATCACCTGAGGTCACAAGTTCGAGACCAGCCTTGCCAACACGGCAAAACCCCGTCTCTACTAAAAATAAGAAAAAAATAGCTGGGTGTGGTGGTGTGCGCCTGTAGTCTCAGCTACTTGGGAGGTTAGGCAGGAGAATCGCTTGAACCTGAGAGGCAGAGGTTGCAGTGAGCCAAGATCATGCCACTGCATTCGAGCCTGGGCGACAGAGTAAGACTCCATCTCAAAAAAAACAAAAACAAAAAAAACTTTATAAACTAAATGACAGCAAAAAACAGTTACAAAGCCACTGTTATTCAGTATCTAGTTAGTTAGAATAAGTAATGTTTACTAGGTGATCTAAATCAGTGATTTCAAACAGGGAGGGGCATGATGTATATGTATAGTAATTTTACATTTGGAAAAGAAAAAGGAAAAAAAAAAAAAAAAGACCTTACCAGTTGAGAAACCCTGGTCTAAAGATAAAGCTCATGTAAGTAAGAATCAAGAAAGGGAGATATTTTAGAAGGGAAAGGGAAATACATCACCTCATCGAAGTCTCCTCTCACAATATGAACATCACCAGCCAGAGTCTTGAGATAGTCATAACTCTCTTTGGTGCAAAGGTTTCCTGTGCAGAGAATGTGCTGAATTTTTCCTGGCACCAGGAGTTTTTTGAATTTAGCTGGCAAACTGTTGCACCGGTGTGGGATGTGCAGATCTCCTAATACCAACACCAACTTTAAAGTGTCAAGGGGAGATAAAGCGTAATGTTAAACATAACGTCAAAACAAAATAGTCTCCTCCTGTAAGACCCTTTTTAAGTCTCTAAGAGATCCCGAATCCCAGAAATTATTCATAGAGTTCCTATCATGACTATTTATTTAATATCAGAAGCTGAATCTATAGGTATTTTTCTTCAGGTCATCAGCTTTGGGATAGGTTTCATCATTGATTGTATCATGACAATTTAAACAGACATACTTATGGTAATGTACTTTGTTCTAAATCAATCTTATTTTGGTTGTAAACAGTTGTGTATATAAAATACAGGTAATCATTCTATTTACCAAGAGTGAAATCAAGCATTCTAAAGTGATTCATTTAGAGACCTATAAATACACTGAATTTTAAAAATTACAAAATGTAAAGTACACTACTGGGCCCTACAGAATTTGGCATTTTTAAAGACTGATACGGTAATTCATATTTCTGCAGTTGTAACATGAAATGATATATTAATCCCAGAAACATTAAAAGAAATTGTTAATAGAGAAAAATTCTGTAATTTATCTGTACTAGACTGACAACTATTTGCAAGCATAGTAGCCAAAATTTGGCATTTTTGTTACTTCAAACTATTAGGTACACGTTACAGAGATACACAAACAGCCTATGTTTCAGTTTCACTGAGTAAATGTGTGCTTCTGAATTATAATCTTTGATATCTTCACTTTCCTTATTAGAAGTCATACTTTTATGGTCTGGATTAAATTGCTCATATACCCTCGGTATAGTTCCCCAACGTAAAAAAAAAAAATTTTTTTTCACAATCCTTCATGTATATTAGAGCATTAAAACAAAAAAGAGATCAGCTAAACAAGTGATAAATTTAGCATAAAGTGGTTTAGAGCTGCAACACAGATGACAAAAGGAAATTTTGCTTTTAAATATACAAGAATATAAACCCCAATCCTGTAAAATTTTAATTTAAAAATTTCAAGATTTCAGAAACATTAATTTAGTCATTTAACAGAATACTGTTAGAAAGATCATTTAAAAATAGTATCTGTCTGGCTGAGTGCGGTGGCTCACGCCTGTAATCCCAGCACTTTGGGAGGCCAAGGCGGGCAGAATACTTGAGGTCAGGAGGTCGAGACCAGTCTGGCCAACATGGTAAAACCCTGTCTTTACTAAAAAGAAAAATACAAAAGTTAGCCAGGCGTGGTGGCAGGCACCTGTAATCCCAGCTAATTGGGAGGTTGAGGCAGAAGAAATGGTTGAACTCAGAAGGCGGAGGTTGCAGTGAGCTGAGATGGTGCCACTGGCACTCCAGCCTGGGCAACAGCGTCAGACTCTGTCTCAAAACAAACATACAAACAAAAAAATAGTATCTGTCCTCCAAAGGACAACAGAATCAATTTCTGTTTTTTTTCTTTTAGACGGAATTTTGCTCTTGTCGCCCAGGCTAGAGTGCAATGGTGCAATCTCAGCTCACTGCCACTCTGCCTCCGGGGTTCACGCAATTCTCCTGCTTCAGCCTCCTGTGTAGCTAGGATTACAAGCACTCGCCACCACGCCCAGCTAATTTTTGTATTTTTAGTAGAGACAGGGTTTCACCACCTGACCTCAGGTGATCCACCCGCCCTAGCCTCCCAAAGTGCTAGGATTATAGGCGTGAGCCATTGCACCTGGCCCAACAGAATCAATTTCTTCACGATGATCAGTATAAGCACCTTCATTCTATACAAAATGTTTTCCTTTACAGATATTCCATGCATAAATGTACATACCCTTTAACTGCTTTTAAAGGCATGAGTATTCTTTAATATTAAGAAAACATTAAATAGCTAATAGGATAAAACAGTTTTGCCACTGCAGACTTTGTAAATGAAAATTAATTTAAAAAACCCAAAATGTGTGAAATTAAAATGATTACCAAAAGAAGCTCGATTCATCTTGCAACAAAAATTAAAATTTTGCAAAGAAAAGGAATTGTTATCAGGACACAGAGTTATCAACACATAGTTTGTAATCTCAAAGTAACACAAGGTTATGAAATTAGCACACTTTAAATTGTTAAATAAGATTCTTCTTTATAAAGACTAGTTTCAGCAGGTATTTGTTCTATGACCTATATTAATTATTTCAATGCAGATCTCAGTAGACAAAACATCTGTAAAACTAAAAACCACTATGAAGTTTCCACCCTCACTGATAAGCAATATACAAGTAGATATAGAACAATCGTCATTTTAGAGGGGGATTCCTTCTGATATGGACTGAAGTACATAGTTAGTATGGGAATCTCGCTTTGAGAAAAAGGTAAAAATAATAGATTTCTATATTTAAAAGAAGAAGAAGAAGAAGAAGAACCACAACAACCCCAAACTCATAAAAGGGTATATGTCTACAACAGGCTGAAATGTTTGGTACTAATAATGAATGAGCTGTTTAATCTGAATGTACCAGAAAGAACATTAGTAAGACATGGTACTTTATAATGATTGATGACCTAATTCTATAAAGTACTGTGGATTATCCCCAAGACTCAAGACTATTAGCAGTCTAAAGATGTAACTGTATGAATGACCACACAATGATTTCAAATTAGTAGAGATCCTTTCTAGGACAGAATCCTCTGGTTTCCTGCTGATGACAAAGTTGCGGGGAAATAGTGTTAAATAACACATGTCATACTTTGAAACATGTTCCTGCCCAAATTCCACACGTTGACAAATCGGGATAGACAGAGAGAGTCCTTTAAGAAAGCAAAAGATCCTGGAAATGGCAGTCTTATAACCAACCCAATAAAAGCATGGGAATTCGGTTACTTCCTTTCAACAGACCTTAAAAGGGTGAGAAATCCAGTCAGTAAACAGCCACCCAACCACCATGGTTAGTAGGAGCTAAGTGAAGAAACTTACTCTGTGCCCAGCCTTAGTGGAATGAAGAAGTTGATTGCAGACAGGGGGGATGAAAAAAAAAAAGGGTGAAACATGACCAATGTTAAAAGAAAGCAACAAAAAGAAATCAAAAAAAGGAGAACAAAAAACCCATACCAAATGAGCAAACAATTGTTAATGATTTCTGAGTGTTATGAAAGAAAATGTTAAAAATCAGCTGTGCTCAAAACAATACCAAAAGAAACGTTTGCTTTATTTTGAACATGACACACACACTTTTAATAAATTTGTCTTGTCAATTTCTTCTATTTTTCTTAATCTTGTTCTGTACATTGACTTCCATCTCTGTTTTCCATTCTGTTTAGATTTTTATAAGGTTTTATAAAATAATGAATTTAGATTTCTACAAGACATTGTGGAAAATTTATCATCAGTAATAGCTTAAAGGCTAACATTTTCTGGATTCTTAGGGTCTAATTGTTCAAGTATACGGATTTTAATTATCTTACATTCAAAATTCTAGTAGCTGGAAAATTATGCTGCAGCTAGGTGATCTTTTGTAGCTGATGCAACACAGCATCATGAATACATTATCAAGTGATGAACAAATCAACTAAAGGTGAAGACAAAATAATAAAAACAAACATATTCATCCAGGTAAAACTGGACCTTTCCCACACCTGAATTTGCTGCCCACAGACTCTGGACACTGTACTGAGTGTTGAACGTCTGCATCCTTTGCCAAATAAAATGCTTTTAATCATTAAAGAACTGGCTAATGCTAAATTTTTCCCGGTTCTATTTCATACGAAAAATGATGTTCCAGTACAACTACCCTAAATAAGAGGGTTCACCTTTCAAACAACTTAAGAAACATTAATATTTTGAAACCATGGCAAGTAATTATGTCTTCTCCCATGGATAGGTGTCTCGAAATTACTGTAAACTGGATTACTTTAAATTGAAGTCTATTTAGAAGCAAAAATTAAAAGCGAGATTAAAGATTTTAAAGACGCATGCACCATAAATCTTTGGCTGCCACGTCTGTAAGTCCCCTCTTGAAAAGGCTGTTTGTCATGCAATAGTAATAATCTTAAAAATGCATGGTTTCTTTGGTTTCCTTGTAAAAATAAAAATGCAATAAATGTCTATCAGAGGTAGACGTCCCTTTACAGCCAACCTCCATCAACATAAATATGAAGATAATCACAGCTCCATTTTAAACAACTGACTTTTTAAGAGTCAAAGGCACCTTTGAAAATATTACAGGCCGGGCGCGGTGGCTCACGCCTGTAACTCAGCACTTTGGGAGGCCGAGGAGGGCGGATCGCCTGAGGTCGGGAGTTAGAGACCAGCCTGACCAACATGGTGAAACCCCATCTCTACTAAAAATACAAAAATTTAGCCGGGCGTGGTGGGGGGGGGGGGCCGTAATCTCAGCTACTCGGGAGACTGAGGTAGGAGCTGAGGCTTTAACCTGGGCGGCAGAGGTTGCAGTGAGCCGAGATCGCGGCACTGCACTCCAGCCTGGGCGACAGAGCGAGACTCCATCTCAAAAAGAAAGAAGGAAAATACGATTACAGCTATGAGCCCTCTCTAGCAGAGGCCCCCAATTTTTATGTAGGAAGGTCTGAGGGGCACCAACCTACTGGGGGTGAAGGGGTGATTGCTTGAAGGTGGCTGGAGACTAGGCAAGTCTCCAACACCGGCATTCTCCCCAGAAAAATGTGTATATTCATAAAAATTTCCTAACAATTTCAAGGAGTTCACACATCATTAAGGAATCCTACCCTAAAGGAGCGTAGCAACCCGTGGAAAGAAGTAGTTCCAGCAATTGCAAGCACCAAATCCCGCCCTCTGAGCGCACACCTGTTCATTTCAATGGTAGCTGGATGTTATTTCCGGGGCGAAGAGGGTCGTTTATTCCCTTTCCCTAGATGGGAAACTTAAACGGGTACGAAATGCTGCTCGCTACTTCCCGTTCTGCATCCGAGACGCCAGCTTCCACCGCTACACCCCAACCAGCGGGAGGTGCTTTTTGCGGGAAAGGAGTAGGAAACGTCTGGAAACAGAGGAGGACCTTGTCCCTATCCCCGGAACACTCGAGGTATAGAACGAAAGGCCTTCCCTGGCTCGGGAGTGCGGGTCTCGTGACAGGTCGGGCAGCTTAGATGGGCCTTTTTACCCCTTGGATGGCCTCTGGCCCCTTAGGGCCTGGATACGAGACCTAGGCCAGCCGCACCCAGAGGTGGCCGCTCCCTTCTTTCCCTAGCCCTCTTCCTGGGCCCTTCTCAGACCAGCGCGTGGGCCCTGACGCCGAGGCCTCCGGGATTTCCCAATCCCTCCCCTGGGACTCCCCACGGCTCCCAACAACGCAGCACCCCAGCCGAGAGCCAGGCCTCTGTCGCCACAGCTGCAGCCCTCACCATCCTGTCACCGGGCTCCGCTCAGTCACCACCACTGCCGCCGCCCTCTTCCTCAGGCTTCTCGGCGACCCGCCTACTTAACCGCAACCAATGAGCGCAGAGGGCGACAGAAACTGCCGTACGGAGGCCCGCACGGGCCCTTCCCCGCTGTAAAGCAGTTTGGGAACTTGTGGAGGCGGGGTGGTAGAGTGCAGAGACAAGATCGCGAAGCTTCGAAAAGCGCGGGCAGCATCCGGGCACCTGGGCCGTCGAGCTGAGGCGCGCCTTCTGGGCCTGCTTTTTAAGGCGTATGGCAGCCATGCTGAAGTGCGTGATGAGCGGCAGTCAGGTGAAAGGTGGAGCGGCCTTTGTTGTCTTCCCATTTAGCAGAGAGAAAAGCAGACGTTAATAGGTCGTCCCTACCATCGTCTAATTTTTCCTCTTTGCCTTTATGCGCAAGGACTGAGGACGCACGCCCTGGCCACAGTCTCACCCACTTAAGGTCCTGTTAGCTTCTGAGGGGAGGATGAGGACCCATCTCGTGTTACTTAAAGGCAGATGTAATATGGCTGGTATCCGGGAAATGGAGTTGTACCATCGGGCCACAAACTCGGGAAGCTGAAGGCTGCATGGGGAGGAGTTGAGATAAAAAAATAATGCTTGGACAGTAAAAGTATTTTTTGTGCCAAGAGAAAAGCATTAACCAGTGTTTTTTTTTTCCCCCAGATTCTACCATTTTTTAAAAATGTATGACCTTGGAAAAGTCACTAAATCTCTTTGGGGCTCGGTCTCTAAAACCGAAACGGGGGTAATGAGCACCTTCATCACAGAGTTTGTTTGGAGTCAATGAAATGGAAATGCATGTAAAGAGCCCCGCAATAGATGGAATGTACAAGAACTATTAGTATTGTAAACGGCGCTTTCAAAATGGAAATTAGGCCGGGCACCGTGGCTCACGCCTGTAATCCCAACACTTTGGGAGGCCAAGGCGGGTGAATCACCTTAGGTCGGGAGTTCGAGACCATCCTGGCTAAGACGATGAAACCCCGTCTCTACTAAAAATACAAAAATTAGCCGGGTGAGGGGGTAGCTCCTGCAATCCCAGCTACTTGGAAGGCTGAGGCGAGAGGATCGATTGAGCCTGGGAGGTCGAGGCTGCCGTGAGTTGAACTCGCGCCACTGCACTCCAGCCTGGGTGTCAGAGTGAGACTCTGACTCAAACAAACAAAAAAAAACATTAACAGTGTCATACGGGATCAGACTAGTGTGTTTTCCCGCCCTAAATGTGTTTTGTGGTGGGGAAGTCTGGCTACCTTCAAACATCAGAGATGTATGTTGAATACCCCTAATTTCTCACTCATGACTTGTTGTGACTTTGATATCAAGCTATTAAAACCACTTCAGATTATCTTCTCCTTGCACTTTCACAGTTTTTGGGGGGGGTCAAATACATTTATCTAAATCAACTTGTAAAATATATTAGTATGGAAATTGGTTTGCCACAGTAGCTCCATGTAACACTGTAAACATATAGAAGGACGAATTTCGGTCAGTTTTATTTCACATACTACAAATTTATTGAGCCCTTTCTATGTGTCTGGCATTTTGCCAAGGGTATACTGTATAAAAGTAATGTAGCATTAGTCTATAAGATACTGCTCTTTCTGAATTTCTCCAGTCCTCTGAATGCTGAACTAGTCTTGTGATTTGTTTTTATTGTTAGAGGGAAAGAATATAAGCATCATCTTTCTTTTTCTCCATAGTATTTGGGAAAGCAGTTCAAGCTCTATCACGAATTAGTGACGAGCTCTGGCTAGACCCATCTAAAAAAGGTGTAAGTAAGAAAGTTAATAGATCACGTATTAAGGCAAGAGGAGATGTTTAAAGATCCCAGTCCAGATTGAATGTTAACTGGGAAATCCAGAAATTGTAATTATCCCTTTAACTGTTTATCTTTATTTTACATATCCCAATATACTTAGAGCATAGTAAAGTTGAAAATATGCGGATAAGGTTGATTGATTTAAACTGGAAGTCACAAACTGGTAGTCAAGAGACTACGGTCTGCAGGAATGTTTGTTGGCCTGTACCGTTTTTGTTTTTGTTTTTTTTAATTTGAAATAATTTCCAACATTTAAAAATTGAGGCCAGGTGCAGTGGCTCACGCCTGTAATCTCAGCACTTTGGGAGGTCGAGGTGGGTGGATCACCTGAGGTCAGGAGTTCGAGACTAGCCTAGCCCACATGGTGAAACACCGTCTCTACTAAAAATATAAAATTAGCCTGGCATGGTGGTGGGGACCTGTAATCCCAGATACTCAGGAGGCTGAGGTGGGAGAATTGCTTGAACCCAGCAGATGGAGGTTGCAGTGAGTGAACCGACATGGTGCCACTGCACTCCAGCCTGGGCAACAGAGTGAGACTGTGTCCCCTCCCCCCCAAAAAAATGAGAGTCCAATTTTTCCTGCTTCTCATGAAAATTCAGAAGACCTGACAGTTTTGGGACTGCATTCATTCCCAAATGAAAGTAGTTGGCTGAAACTGAATAATGGTTTCCTCCCTTAGACAAGGTATGAGACCACCAGTATGCTGTAACTCCCTTATGTATTGCCTTCTGCCATTTCACACATTAAGGTTAAGGCCCATGACTGGGTGTGGTAGTTCACAAATGTAATTCCAGCACTTTGGGAGGCTGAGATGGGAGGATCACTTGAGCCCAGGAGTTCGAGACCAGCCTGAGCAACAAAGCAAGACCTTACCTGTCTCTACAAAAAAGTTTTAAAAATTAGTCCGGTGAGGTGTTGTGTACCTGTAGTCCCAGCTACTTGGGAGGCTGAGAGGAGGGAGGATTGGTTGAGGCCAGGTGTTTGGAGGCTGCAATGAACTGCAGTGGTACCACTGCACTCCAGCCTGGCCAACAGGCTATTTTTTTTTTTTTTTTGAAAAAAAAGTAAAAAAATTAAAAGAAAGTTAAGGCCCCTGTAGGCATTTACTATTTTGTTTTCAACATGCAAACTTTTAGATTTAACACATATATGTATTCAATATAGCAGATATACATATATGTATACACCTATATATACATATGTAGATATATATATACGTATGTTACACCTATATATGTATATATAGGTGTGTAATGAAGAGACTTGTCCTGAATGCCATTTAAACTATCAAGTATATAATATAGGGTATGTTCTGTGTATATATAGGTGTACATGTGTGTATATATATGCAAATTCAATACAGACTGTATAGGGCAGTCCATAATTAACATCCCACGTTCTTATTTGAACACATTTAACTGTGATGTGATGGCTTCCCAAAGTGCTTGGATTACAGGTTCATGGGAGCCACCATGCCCAACCTCTCCTAAATAGTTTTTATCTTATTTTTCTAGCTTGCTCTAAGATGTGTGAATTCTTCTCGGTCAGCATACGGATGTGTCCTGTTCTCTCCTGTGTTTTTTCAACATTATCAATGGTCAGATTTAGTGAAAATGAGTGAAAATGAACTTGACACAACACTGAATTTAAAATGCAAATTAGGAATGAAGGTAAATATAAGTGGCCCTGATTTTCTCTTATTTTGTAGAAATATTCATTATATAGGACATAATCTGTATTCTATACTTAATAGTTTAAATGGCATTCAGGACAAATCTGTTCATTATTACTATTATTTTTGAGACAGAGTCTCACTTTTTTACCTAGGCTGGAGTGCAGTCTTGCAATCTTGGCTTGCTGCAACCTCCTCCTCCCAGTTTCAAGTGATTCTCGTGCCTCAGCCTCCCAAGTAGCTGGGATTATAGGCTTGCGCCACCATGCCACGCTAATTTTTGTATTTTTAATAGAGATGAGGGTTTTGCCATGTTGGCTAGGCTGGTCTTGAACTCCTGACCTCAAGTAATCTGCCCACCTCGGCCTCCCAAAGTGCTGGGATTACAGGCGTGAGCCACCACACCTGGCCAAGTCTGTTCATTTATGAATGCATATACTTTTGTTTTTAAAATGAATCAAAGGTGTTAAGTATGTGCTTAATATGTATATTTCTGTTACAGTCAATTTTGCCCATCTTTAGATGTCTGAATTCCCTTGAAAGAAATATAGAGAAGTGCAAAATATTCACCAGATCTGACAAATGCAAAGTAGTTATTCAATTCTTCTACAGACATGGTAGGTATAATTAAAAGTGGTTTAAAATACTGTGTTTTTTTCTCAATAGTTTTCATGTTTAGAACATTGATATTTCATGTCAAGACTTCTCATTACATTATTGCTTAGAGTGTGTGTAGTTAAGTGGTAGGGCAGTTTGAAGTATTATCCTTTTTTTTTTTTTTTTTGAGATGAGGTCTTGCTCAGTCGCTAAGGCTGGAGTGCAGTGCTGCCACCTTAGCTCACTGCAACCTCCACTTCATGGGTTCAAGCAGTTCTCCCGCCTCAGCCTCCCAAGTAGCTAGGATTACAGGCACCTGCCATCATGCCCAGATAATTTTTGTATTTTTAGTAGAGACGGGGTTTCACCATGTTGGCCAGGGTGATCTCGAACTCCTGGCCTCAGGTGATCTGCCCGCCTGCCTCAGCCTCCCAGAGTGCTGGGATTACAGGCATGAGCCACTGCACCTGGCCTGAAGTATTATCTTCCCTGTCACTGTAGAAGTATTGTAAGATGATTGATACTTCTTTTTTTGACTTGTCAGTGGCACAAGTTTGCCTGCATACAGCCTAATTTTTTCAAATATCTATATGAATTCAAACGGTTGTTCTAAAATTTACTAGCTGCTTGATTTTGGCTCACTGCAACCTCCATCTCCCAGGTTCAAGCAATTCTCCTGCCTCAGCATCCTGAGTAGCTAGGATGACAGGCATGCTCTACCACATCTGGCTAATCTAATTTTGTATTTTTAGTAGAGACGAGGTTTTTTTTGTTTGTTTGTTTGCTTTTTGAGACGGAGTCTCGCTCTGTCGCCCAGGCTGGAGTGCAGTGGCCGGATCTCAGCTCACTGCAAGCTCTGCCTCCTGGGTTTACACCATTCTCCTGCCTCAGCCTTCCAAGTAGCTGGTACTACAGGCGCCCGCCACCACGCCCGGCTAGTTTTTTGTATTTTTTAGTAGAGACAGGGTTTCACTGTGTTAGCCAGGATGGTCTCGATCTCCTGACCTCGTGATCCGCCTGCCTCGGCCTCCCAGAGTGCTGGGATTACAGGCGTGAGCCACCGCGCCCGGCCAGAGACGAGGTTTTACCTTGTTGGTAAGGCTGATCTCAAACTCCTGACCTCAGCTGATCCACCCACCTCGACCTCCCAAAGTGCCGGGATTACAGGTGTAAGCCACTGCTCCTGGCCATATTTCTTAATTTAATCTTACATTTATTATAATATATTTTTATTTCACCATTTATTTATAGTCTTTAAATTGTTTCCTATAAAATAGTAATAATTTAACATTATTTTTTCCTTCTTTGAACTTCAGTTCATTTAATAGCAGAATGATTCAAAGAGCATGATTAAAAGCATAGCAAACCTTGACATCACAAAGATGTGGGTGTAAATTCTTCTCCACTTCTTATTAGCTTTGGGACAGTGCATCAGCTCTCTGAATCTTCATTCCTTACTGTGAAGTGGAGATGATCTTGCCTAAACACAAGTTACAGAGTGATTGAGAGGATGAAGTGAGATCACATATGTAAAGTACATACCGCAGTACCTGCCCCAGGGGGAGTACTTGATAGTGACCGCTGTTACTATAATTATCCTCTTCCCTTATCTCCAACTAGATTTTAGACAACCAAGTATTCAGTTTCTGGAAGTATCTCTCAAGTAGCTTGAATCATGTCCAATAAGTATTTGTGATTGGTTAATTATTTAATAGTTTTTGTAGGGTAGTTATATGATACTATGCTTTAGGTTACAAGTAACAAATAAAAACAGACTGTCCAACTCAAACTAGCTTAAAAAATAAAGAGAAGTATTGGCTCATGTAAACAAGAAATTCAAAATTAGGTCACAGGCATTTTTTGTTTTGTTTTTGTTCTTAATTTTTGTAGAGTCAGGGTCTCATCATGTTGCCCAGGCTGGTCTCAAACTCCTGGGCTCAAGCAGTTCTCCTGCCTTGGCCTCCCAGAGTGCTGGAATTATAGGCATGAGCCATGGCCATGGTTTGATCCAGGGTGAGGCTTCTTTTCTTTTCTTTTCTTTTTTTTTTAAACAAAGTCTCACTCTGTCACCCAGGATGGAGCAGGATGAAGTGCAGTGGCATGATCTTGGCTCACTGCAGCCTTGACTTCCCAGACTCAGGTGATCCTCCTACTTCAGCCTCCTGAGTAGCTGGGATCACAGGAGTGTGCCACCATGCCTGGCTAATTTTTTTATTTTTATTTTTATTTTTTGAGATGGAGTCTCGCTCTGTCGCCTAGGCTGGAGTGCAGTGGCGCCATCTGGGCTCACTGCAAGCTCTGCCTCCTGGGTTCATGCCATTCTCCTGCCTCAGCCTCCCGAGTAGCTGGTACTACAGGCGACCGCCACCATGCCCGGCTAATTTTTTGTTTGTATTTTTAGTAGAGATGGGGTTTCACCGTGTTAGCCAGGATGGTCTCGATCTCCTGACCTCGTGATCTGCCCGCCTCGGCCTTCCAAAGTGCTGGAATTACAGGCCTAAGTCACCATGCCCAGCCCTAATTTTTTATATTGTTGGTAGAGACAGGGTTTCACCATGTTGCCCAGGCTGGTCTTGAACTCCTGGGCTCAAGCGGTCTGCTTGCCTCAGCCTCCCAAGTTCTGGGATTACAGGAGTGAGCAAGTGCACCCACCACACCTGGCTAATTTTTTTTTTCACACCTGGTTAATTTTTTTAAAAAATGTTAGTAGATACAAGGTCTCACTATGTTTCTGAAGCTGGTCTCAAACTCCTGAGCCAGGCAGTCCTCCTGCCTCAGCCTCCTAATGTTGGAATTACCGGTGTGAGCCACCATGCCCAGCCTGGGAAGGCAGTCTAAGAGGAAGGAACAGTGTGAAAAAATACAGGTTGAGGGTATCTAGTGTGTGCTTATAAGAAAAAGGGAAGAAAGCAAGAAGCAAGAATGGAGCATTGGGGATGACAAAGAAAAGACACTTCTCAGCTTGTACATCCTCAGCAATACCAATATTCACTTGATTCAAATATTTGTTATACAGGTATAAACAAACATACATGCATAGGTTATTTCTAAAGAGCACCTAAGAAACTGGTAGCAGTAGTTGCTTCTGTGGAGGTTCTGGGGTGGCAGGAGTCAGGGATGGAGGTTGACTCACTTTCACTGTTCTTTTATATCTTTTGCATTTTGTCCTATGTGCATCTATTACCTAGTCCACCAAAAGTAACTTGAAAATTTTTTTTTTTTTTTTTTTTTGAGACGGAGTCTCGCTCTGTCGCCCGGGCTGGAGTGCAGTGGCTGGATCTCAGCTCACTGCAAGCTCCGCCTCCTGGGTTCACGCCATTCTCCTGCCTCCGCCTTCCGAGTAGCTGGGACTACAGGTGCCTGCCACCTCGCCCGGCTAGTTTTTTGTATTTTTTTTAGTAGAGACGGGGTTTCACCGTGTTAGCCAGGATGGTCTCGATCTCCTGACCTCGTGATCTGCCCACCTCGGCCTCCCAAAGTACTGGGATTACAGGCTTGAGCCACCGCGCCCGGCCGAAAATATTTTTTAAATAGGTAAAATATGTCATCTTTTGAGCTTTGTGTCTTGCCAAAACAGCAGTCACAGCGATCCCTTTAAAATAGGTCATATTATGTCAGTTCGGTGCTCAGAACTCTCCAGTAGCTCCCCATTTTACCCAGGGTAAAAGTCAAAGATCTCAGAATGGCCTATAAGGTCCTCCATGATTCAGAAGCCCTGGCATGTTTCCTCCTAAGAGTGTATGCCCTGCTGCCTTGCCTATTGTTTTAGTCATTTATTTTCTTGCTATCTATCTCCCCTCTGTAAAATGTTAGCCCTGTGAAGACAGATTTTTGTCTGATTTGTTCTCTGCTAGTTCCATCTCCTAAAATAGTTCCTTATATGGTAGATCACAAAAAAAAAAAAAAAAAAATTGTCGCAAATTATCTGCAGCCCCTCCCTTCAATACCTGGAGTATGTTTCCTCGTTTTGAATTTCAGCCGGCCTTAGATTTGCTTTGATACCAGTAGAATGCACTGTAAGTGATATGTTTGAGTTCCAAGCTGAGTCCTGTCAGCTTCCACTGTTGCCCTAAGAACCTTTCCACCAGCATTAGAACAAGCATGGAATAGCTTTTTGGAGGATGAAAGAACAGGTGACAGGCCTTAGCCATTTCAGTTGTCCCAGTTGAGGCCCCAGACATGAAAGTGAGGCCATCCTAGCTACCCCATAGGGATACTGTGAGGATCAGAGAGAATGTATGTAATATGTATGCGACAGTTCCTGGCATATAGGTTCATTTTCATTATTGCTACCTCTCCTCTTCCTTTAAAAGGAAAATAATTCAGCCTGGGCAACATGGAGAAACCCTGTCTCTACCAAAAATACAAAAATTAGCTGGGTGTGGTAGAGTGTGCCTGTAGTCCCAGCCACTAGGGAGGCTGAGATGGGAGGATCACTTGAGCCTGGGAGTTGGAGGTTGCGCTGAGTTGAGATCACACCACAACAGTCGAGACCCTGGCCAAAAAAAAAAAAAGAGAGAAAGGAGGAAGGAAGGGAGGGAGGGAGGGAAAAGAAGGGAAGGAAAAGAAAAAAGAGTAGAATTAACAAACCAGATGTTGAAATCTGTCAAAAGTCCTTTTCAGAAATACCAGTCCTGGATGGAAGGTACTAAAAGAGAGTAATAGAAATATTATCTGTAGTCTGTAGTGATCTGCAATCACTATTTTACACACAATTTAAGAAACCACCTGCCGGGTGCGGTGTCTCAAGCCTGTAATCCCAGCACTTTCGGAGGCCGAGACGGGCGGATCACGAGGTCAGGAGATCAAGACCATCCTGGCTAACACGGTGAAACCCCGTCTCTACTGAAAAAAATACAAAAAACTAGCCAGGCGAGGTGGCGGGCGCCTGTAGTCCCAGCTACTCGGGAGGCTGAGGCAAGAGAATGGCATGAACCCGGGAGGCAGAGCTTGCAGTGAGCTGAGATCCGGCCACTGCACTCCAGCCTGGGCAATAGAGCGAGACTCCGTCTCAAAAAAAAAAAAAAAAAAAAGAAACTACCTGTATTTTGGAGATTTCTCAAAAAACTAAAAATAGAACTACCATACAGTATAGCAATCCCACTACTGAGTATCCAAAGGAAAAATAAATAAATATGTCAAAGAAATACCTACATCCCTGTGTTTATTGCAGCACCATTTATAATAGCAAAGCTATGGAATCAACCTAAGTGTCTATTAGTGGACTAATGGATAAAGAAAATGTAGTATATATACACAGTGGAATACTATTTGGCCACAAAAATAATGAAATCTTGCCATTTGCAGCAACGTGGATGGAACTAGAGGTCATTATGTTAAGTGAAATGAGCCAGGCATAGAAAGACAAGTATTGCATGTTCTCACAATGTGGACCCTAAAAAAGTTGTTCTCATGGAGGTAGAGAGTAGAATGGTAGATACCAGAGGCTGGGAATGGTGTGTGGGCGAGTATGAAGAGAGATTGGTTAGTGGGTACAAACATACAGTCAGGTAGAAGTATTGAGTTCTAATGTTGGGTAGCAGAGAAGGGTGACTATAAGTTAGCATCAGTGTACTCTGTGTTTCAACCTAGCTAGAAGAGAGGACTTAAAATGTTCTTAACACATAGAAATGGTAAATATTTGAGGTGATACACACCCCAAATATCCTGGCTTGATAATTACACAGTCTATGCATGTAACCAAATATCTGTCACATGTACCCCATACATTTTTTCTTTTTTCTTTTTTTTTATTTTGAGACAGAGTCTCGCTATGTTGCCAGACTGGAGTGCAGTGGTGCAATCTCGGCTCACTGCAACCTCCGCCTCCTGGGTTCAAGTGATTCTCCTGCCTCAGCCTCCTGAGTAGCTGGGATTACAGGCGTGTGCCACCACGCTTGGCTAGTTTTTTGTATTTTAGTAGAGATGGCATTTCACCATGTTGACCAGGATGGTCTCTATCTCCTGACCTCATGATCCACCCACCTCAGCCTCCCAAAGTGCTGGGATTACATGCGTGAGCCACCACGCCTGGCCCTTTATTTTGTTTTGTTTTCTTTTGAGACAGAGCCGCACTCTGTCACCCAGGCTGGAGTGTACAGTGGCATGATCTTGCCCCACGGCAACCTCCGCCTCCCAGGTGCAAGCGATTCTTGTGCCTCAGCCTCCCAGGTAGCTGGGATTGCAGGCGTGCACCACCATGCCTGACTGATTTTTGTATTTTTAGTAGAGACAGGGTTATGCCATGTTGACCAGGCTGGTTTTGAACTCCTGGCCTCAATTGATCTACCCGCCTTGGCCTCCCAAAGTGCTGGGATTACAGGCATGAACCACCGTGCCTGGCCACATGTACCCCATAAATATTTTAAAATACCGTGTATCAAAAATATACTAACAACAACAAAAAAAATGAAGGAGGAGGAGGAAACTGCCTGTATTTCAAAGGAATTTGGGAACTCTCCTGCCTGATTGGTCAGAAGGTATGACATATTGCTAGGTGTCCACTAGGGAGCGATAAACACATTTAATTAAGGAATAGTGCTTCTCCAAGGTATATGCACTTGCCAGATAGTAGATGTTACTTTATTACTTTAATTCGGCTGTGAAACTTAAAGACTTCTTTAATTTGTTAATTTTGTACTTAAAGTTATTAAGAGGTGGCTTTATTCTTTTTAAGGTATTAAAAGAACTCATAATATATGTTTTCAAGAAAGTCAGCCTTTGCAAGTTATTTTTGACAAGAATGTTTGTACTAATACACTAATGATTCAACCAAGGTAATGAGTTCTCTGTTGTCAATTTTTTTTCCCCCAAATACAGTATGATCATGGAGTGAAGAATCAATGCCCTAGAGCTTTTCAGTCAGTAAAATTTTTTTTTTTTTTTTTTTGGATACAGAGTCTTGCTCTGTCGCCCAGGCTGCAGTGCAGTGGTGTGATCTCATCTCATTGCAAGCTCTACCTCCCAGGTTCACACCAATCTCCTGCCTCAGCCTCCTGAGTAGCTGGGACTACAGGCGCCCGCCACCGTGCCCAGCTAATTTTTTTGTATTTTTAGTAGAGACGGGGTTTCACCATGTTAGCCAGGATGGTCTTGATCTCCTGACCTCGTGATCCACCTGCCTCAGCCCCTCAAAGTGCTGGGATTACAGGCGTGATCCCACCACCACGCCTGGCCAGAACATTTTTTTTTTTAAGCTAAAGTTTGACTTGGAGAAATCACCATACAGGGACAAGAGGAAACTTTGATAAAGATAATAGTGGATAATAACTAATGGTAGCAATAATAATTTAGCGACCCAAGAAAGTTCTAAAAACACCCCATCAGTGGCTTTCTGTATCAAGTTGGATTTATATGGTTCCTTTCTGAATCTTAGAACACAGAACTTGAGGAAATTTTAACATTTTTTATGTGAAATGATTTTGGCCCTAAATATTAACAGTTTTTTCCCCTAGATAGTGAGGCATATTTGTCTTGAAATTTGAAAATTGAAACTTTTTATTTGAAAGTGCATCCAGTTTTCAGTTCAGCTGTAGCATTAAACATTAACATTACGTTGTGAGCCAACATATATTTTATCCATATTGTTTTTAAATTATTATTATTATTACTGAGACAAAGTCTCCCTCTGTCACCCAGGCTGGAGTGCAGTGATGTGATCTTGGCTCACTGTAACCTCCACCTCCTGGGTTTAAACAATTCTTGTGCCTCAGCTTCCCGAGTAGCTGGGACTACAAGTGTGAGCCACCATGCCCGGCTAAATTTTGTATTTTTTGTAGAGACGGGGTTTCACCATGATGCTCAGGCTGATTGAGACAAACTTCTGAGTTCAAGTGATCCACCTGCCTTAGCCTCCCAAAGTACTGGGATTACAGGTGTGAGCTACCCCACCTGGTCCTTCCTTCCTTCATGTTGTCATTTTTTTGTATCAGATTATTTTGTATCTTCTATAACTGCCCCCGCTTAACACTGGAAAAGTGCCCAAATGAATTTTGTAGGTGTTCCTGACATTTTGATATCAAGAAACACTGCTAAACCAATGTCTAACATCAGATTAACACCAAGATTGCATAAATTCTAAGAATTTTATTTTTATCTTAATAATACTTCAATGTCAAAAGGAGTGCAGAACTTCTAATACAATAATAAAAAGACAACCCAGCTATAAAAAATAAGTAAAGAGGCCGGGCGCGGTGGCTCACGCCTGTAATCCCAGCACTTTGGGAGGCCGAGGCGGGCGGATCACAAGGTCAGGAGATCGAGACCACGGTGAAACCCCGTCTCTACTAAAATACAAAAGATTAGCCGGGCGCGGTGGCGGGCGCCTGTAGTCCCAGCTACTCAGGCGGCTGAGGCAGGAGAATGGCTTGAACCCAGGAGGCGGAGCTTGCAGTGAGCCAAGATCGCGCCACTGCACTCCAGCCTGGTGGACAGAGCGAGACTCCGTCTCAAAAAAAAAAAAAAAAAAGAATTTTAATAGTTATTTCTTCAAAGAAAATGGCAACAAGCACTTGAAAAGATGCCCAACATCATTAGTCATTAGGGAATTGCAAATCAAACAGTTTTCAATTGTGAATTAAGTTGTATGGGAATTGTATCTCAATAAAACTGTTTTGAAAAAAGGAGCCAGAATAAAAGGGCATTTGGGATGTCAAGAGAACCTTGAAAGCAGTGGGTAACAGTCGAGGAAAGGAACAGAGGGAAAGAATATAGAGAGCAGGCTGCCTGGAAACCTCTGCCCCCTCATCTAGGTCTCCAGCATAATTCACGTGAGTTGTTTTTGAACAGCTTCACTTTGCAGTATCTCCCTTTACAGTATGAGCTAGGGCATAAGTGACTGGGCATACAAAAACATAGAATTAAAGATATTTTATTCTGGAATTTTGTTTGTACTGCAGCGTTCATGTGTTTTATTAAGGATATATTTTGCTATTCTCTTGGCCTTCAAATGAAGTTATAATTTTAAAATAAGCTGAAAATATAGCAGCTTATGTATAAGAAAGAAGATAGGAGTTTGGGTAAATTTTTATAAACCCAGGCCAAGTAATTATTTCCAGATTAGAGATTTGAGTCCCAGTTAATAAGTTATGTCTTTCTGTTTGTTTTTCAAATAATGTTAATACTGTTGTTTACATTTTATAGATTGCTTGCTGATGCCATTGTTCTTTTTACATCAAGTCAAGAGGAAGTTACTCTTGCTGTTACTCCACTGAATTTTTGCCTCAAGAGTTCTAATGAGGAATCAATGGGTAAGGATTGTATCTGAAATGGTGTTTTGATGGGTTATTACTTTCTGTCTCTTGATTACTAACCATACTGCAAATATTAGTGGCATAATTTTATTCCTGTCTAAAAAGCAGTAAGATGTAGAAAGGTTGGAAAAAGTTTTAAGAGATCCAACAAGTTTAACACAATCAGCAATTAAAATATTTGGCTTTGAAATTCAGGTCATTTTAAAATTAGGAGAATGGGGCCAGGTGCTGTGGCTCCCGCCTGTAATCCCAGCACTTTGGGAGGCCGAGGTAGGTGGATTACCTGAGGTCAGGAGTTCGAGACCAGCCTAGCCAACATGGCGAAAACCAATCTCTACTAAAAATAAAAAAATTAGCTGGGCGTGGTGGCTCGGGCCTGTAATCCCAGCTATTCAGGAGGCTGAGGTGGGAGAATTGCTTGAACCTGGGAGGTGGAGGTTGCAATGAGCCGAGATTGCACCACTGCACTCCATTGCCTGGGCGACAGAGACTCTGTCTCAAATAAAATAAAAAAGAAAATTTGCTAGAGTCTTTTGGAACAACAAGCTGTTTGAGACTCTCTGACCTTAGATAATATGTTTTTGGTGACAGCAGTAAGGAGAGGATACAAAGGAAAGAACTATTATTTTAAAGTGAAAAACCAGTAGAACCAGGGCTTAAGTTGGGTCACATGACTATTGTAGTGTTTAGTTTGTGCCAGGTTTTGTTCTAAATAGTTTACATTTATGAAGTCATTTGATCTTCATAATAACTCTAAAATGTATGTAGGTACTATTATTCCCATTTTACATATGAAGAAATTGAAAGTACATATAAAGCACATACAAAGCAGTTGGACACTTTGGGAGGCTGATCACTTGAGGGGACTTACCAGCCTTGGCAACATAGTGACACCTCATCTTTACAAAACATAAGACAAATAGCCAGGAATGGTGGTGTACACCTGTGGTCTCAGCTACTTGGTAGGCTACGGTGGAAGGATTGCTTGAGCCATGATTGTGCCACTGCACTCCAGCCCAGGCAACACAGCAAGATCCTGTCTCAAAAAAAAAAAAAAAAAATTGAAACACAGAGAAACTGGCTTGCCTGGTGTCACAGATTGCCTAGTGAAAGGGTCTGTTTTATGCACCATCATGCCATCTCTGAATAAAAATGGCCATTTAGTAACCAGGAGAAACTGTCCCTTGTGAGTAGCTTTCTAATGAAGTTATAGTTACAGTTGACTGGCAATCTAGTTGTTTAATCTTATTATTAAACTTCTTCTATGCTAGTATATTGGGAGTGACATGAGCCTTCTTGTTGGAGATGAATGTATATTTAAGACATTTTTTGATTCTTTAAAAAATATATCATTTGGCCGGGTGCAGTGGCTCACGCCTGTAATCCCAGCACTTTGGGAGGCTGAGGCAGGTGGATCACAAGGTCAGGAGATCGAGACCATCCTGACCAACATGGTGAAACCCCATCTCTACTGAAATACAAAAAATTAGCGGGTCATGGTGGTGTGCACCTATAGTCCCAGCTACTTGGGATACTGAGGCAGCAGAATCGCTTGAACCCAGGAAGCGGAGGTTGCAGTGAGCTGAGATTACACCACTGCACTCCAGCCTGGTGACAGAGCAAGACTCTGTCTGAAATAATAATAATAATAATAAATATATATGTCACTCAATCTTTGTTCTTACTACTTCAATAATTGATATTCATTGAAGAAAATTAAAAATACAAAAAAAAAATTTTTAAGTCACCTGATATCCCGCTATACAGAGATAAGCACTTTTAATAGTTGGGTGTGTCTCCTTCTATACTTTAGATCTCACAACAGGAGATTGAGTGAAGATAATTAAATACTATGAAACTATTAAAAGTAACATTGGCCAGGTGCAATGGCTCACTCCTGTAATCCCAGTGCTTTGGGAAGCTGAGGCAGGATTGCCTGAGGCCAGGAGTTCAGACCAGCCTGGGCAACATAGCAAGATCCCATCTCTACAAAAATAAAAAATTAGCCAGGTATGGTGGCATGTACCTGTAGTCCATGCTGCAGCAGCTGAGGCAAGAGGATCACTTGAGCTCAAGATTTCAAGGTTGCAAGTGAGCTATGATCATGCCACTGTATTCCAGCCTGGGCAACACAGTGAGACCCTGTCTCAAAAAAAATTAATGGGCTGGGCGCAGTGGCTTATGCCTGTAATCCCAGAACTTTGGGAGGCCAAGGAGGGCCGATCACCTGAGGTCAGGGGTTTGAGTCCAGCCTGGCCAACATGGTAAAACCCTTTCTCTACTAAAAATACAAAATTAGCTGGACATGGTGGTGTGTGTCTGTAGTCCCAGTTACTCAGGGGACTGAGGCAGGATAATTGCTTGAACCTGGGAGGCGGAGTTTGCAGTGAGTCGAGATCATACCACTGGACGCCAGCTTGAGCAACAGAGTGAGACTCCATCTCAAAAATGATAATAATAATAATAATAAAATTAAAGTAATGTTATATGTGTATGTATAAATACATCCCTCTCTCTCTGAAGGTATATATCAGAGAGGTTTAATGAAGCAGTTTTATAGTGGAAAACACAAAACATTGACACACAAACACAAATAATTATAAAAATGTGCTTATTGACATGGAAAAATAGCCAGGATATATTATTGGGTAGATTATAAAATGGTATGTAGGGTAAGATCATACTTTCATTTAAAAATGTGCATTAAAGTGGCACATGTCTGTAGTCCTAGCTATTCGGAAGGCTGAGGCAGAGGATCACCAGAGCCCAGGAGGTCAAGGCTGCAGTGAGCTGTGATCATGCCACTGCACTACAGTCTGGGCAATACAGCAAGACCCTGTCTCAAAAAGAAGAAAACAAAAAATTAACTACTCGGGAGGCTGAGGCAGGAGAATGGCGTAAACCTGGGAGGCGGAGCTTGCAGTGAGCTGAGATCCGGCCACTGCACTCTAGCCTGGGAGACAGAGCGAGACTCCGTCTCAAAAAAAAAAAAAAAAAAAATTAACTAACTTAGATAAGAAATCTGATGTTTAAACATAAACAGTTTGATTTATGTGAAATGGATTTATAGACTCTAAATCATTGGAGAGTTTAAGAGAAATGTAAAATATTAAATTTCTGTTTGAACAAAGACATTTAAAAATAGCGTACAGATATCAGGTTGGGGAGTTAGGGTAGGTTGGGTAGAAGGAAATGGGATGGGATTTGGGAGACCAAAAAATTTCTTTTTTCCTCTGAATTCATCTCTGGAACTAATTTTATTCTTTATTTTCCCATAATGTTAAACAGATTTGAGCAATGCTGTGTACAGTGAGATGTTTGTTGGCTCAGATGAGTTTGACTTCTTTCAAATTGGAATGGACACTGAGATAACGTTTTGTTTCAAAGAATTGAAGGTAAATAAAGATTTGTATCAAATTAAAATTCAAATTTTCACTGTAAGTTTTTAATAAGGATTTCAAGTTTTTTCTGCTTTTCTTTTTTCAGGGAATACTGACATTTTCAGAAGCTACACATGCTCCTATATCCATTTATTTTGATTTTCCTGGGAAGTAGGTCCTTGAGAATTTTTCTGAGTTTGTTTCATATCAATAACAAAACCCTTTGGATCACTTTGAAATTAACACCTCAGGAATACCTAAACTTTACTGTTAATACTTATCAAACTAAAATTTTGAAAGATGCTGAAACATGGCATTTTTAATTTTCTTTTTTCTTTACTCAGACAGAGTTTCACTCTGTTGCCCAGGCTGGAGTACAGTGGCATGATCTTGGCTCACTGCAGTCTCCACCTCCCGGGTTCAAGCAATTCTTCTGCCTCAGCCTCCCAAGTAGCTGGGATTACAGGCATCTACCACCATGCCTGGCTCATTTTTGTATTTTTGGTAGAGACGGGCTTTCACCATGTTGACCAGGCTGGCCTCGAACTCCTGACTTCAAGAGATCCACCGGCCTCGGCCTCCCAAAGTGCTGGGATTACAGGCGTGAGCCACCGCACCCGGCCTTACTGTTTCTTTCTTTTTTTTTTTTTGAGACTGAGTTTCGCTTTTGTTGCCCAGGCTGGAGTGCAATGCTACAATCTTGGCTCACTGCAACCTCCGCCTTCCAGGTTCAAGTGATTCTCCTGCCTCAGCCTCCCGAGTAGCTGGGATTACAGGCATGTGTCATCATGCCCCGCTAATTTTTTTTTTTGTATTTTTAGTAAAGACAGGGTTTCTCCATGTTGGTCAGGCTGGTCTCAAACTTGTGACCTCAGGTGATCCACCGGCCTCGGCCTCCCCTGTTTCTTTTTCGTCCAGAATTAAGTATCATTTCTAATGTGTTTCTAATGTCCATCAGAAAATGAGTATCACTGTTGCTCTGACTTGACTTTTTTAGACCTCTGGCTTTAAGTATTGATGATATGTTAGTGGAAGCTAACTTTATTTTGGCCACATTAGCTGATGAGCCAAGTAGAGCATCTTCACCACAGTCACTGTGTCTTTCACAGAAACGAAAAAGGTAAGACTGTGTTTTAACTTCTTTATTAATTGGGACAAGCCGTCATAATCTTATTCTGAAGTAATTCACTGGCATTCGCTCAGGAAACAATTGAGGAGCGAAATATTAGATAACAAATTTTGGCTGAATACGGAAGAGCTGTAGTGAAGCTTACCTGTAGCATAGAAACATCACCAATCTTTGTGTCAGATATTTGCTTTTTCTCCTCTGATCAGAATTGAACAAGACTGTCTGGTTTATCTGTGTTGTGTCCCAGAACTCAATTCCAATTTTTAGGTTTTTATTTGTTGTTGTTGTTATTGTTTTAGACAAGGTCTCACTTCCATTGCCCAGGTTTGAGTGCTGTGGTGCAAACTCGAGTCACTGCAGCCTCCGTTTCTGTAGCTCAAGTGATCCTCCCACCTCAGCCTCCCAAGTAGCTGGGACCATAGGCATGTGCCACCACACCCAGCTAATTTTTTGTATTTTTTTTTTTGTAGAGACAGGTTTCACCATGTTTCCCAGGCTGGTCTCAAACTTCTGGGCTCAAGCCATCCACCTACTTCAGCCTCCCAAAGTGCTGGGTTTACAGGTGTGAGTCACCACATTGGGCCTTTAGTTGTTTTTTTTAAATAATAACATAGTGTTTTCTTTCTTTTTATTTTTTTTTTTAGACGGAGTCTCGCTGTGTCACCCGGGCTGGAGTGCGGTGGCCGCATCTCAGCTCACTGCAAGCTCTGCCTTCCGGGTTTACACCATTCTCCTGCCTCAGCCTCCCGTGTAGCTGGGACTACAGGCGCCCGCCACCTCGCCCGGCTAGTTTTTTGTATTTTTTAGTAGAGATGGGGTTTCACTGTGTTAGCCAGGATGGTCTCGATCTCCTGACCTCGTGATCCGCCCATCTCGGCCTCCCAAAGTGCTGGGATTACAGGCTTGAGCCACCGCGCCCGGCCTAACATAGTGTTTTCATAGGAAAGTCTATATTCACTTCCTAGAACTTTTGCTCAGATATAGGGATAGCCATTGCTTTCTTTCTTTCTTTCTTTCTTTTGAGACAGAGTCTCACTTTGTTGCCCAGGCTGGAGTGTAGTGGCACAATCTCAGCTCACTGAAACCTCCACCCGCTGGGTTCAAGCAATTCTCCCGTCTCAGCCTCCCTAGTAGCTGGGATGACAGGTGTGCACTACCACGCCTGGCTAATTTTTGTATTTTTAGTAGAGACGGGGTTTCACTATGTTGATCAGGCTAGTCTCGAACTCCTGACCTCATGATCCACCCACCTCAGCCTCCCAAAGCACTGGGATTACAGGTGTGAGCCACTGCGCCTGACTTTTTTTTCTTTCTTAATTTCTTTTGGGGGAAGAAGGATGCTTTATTGTAAAAGTTATTTCGGGAAATTTGGGAAATAGAGAAAAGTACAAAGAAGAAAATAAAACTTACTCATAATTGTATCACCCAGAGATAGCCACTCACCAGTTAACATTCTGGCTCACTGCATTTTCTTTCAGACTTAATTTTGTGTATACTTGTATTTTCAAATTTTTAAAAAAATTTTTTGAGACAAGGTCTCACTCTGTCACCCAGGCTGGAGTGCAGTAGCATAATCATGGCTCACCATAGTCTCAACCTCCCAGGCTCAAGCATTCCACCTCAGCCTCCTAAGTAACCAGGACTACAGGCACCTGCCACCATACCCAGCTAATTTTTGTGTTTTTTATAGAGAGTGGGTTTTACCATGTTGCCCAGACTGGTCTCTTAAGTCCTGGGCTCAAGCAGTCTGCCTGCCTCAGCCTCCCAGAGTGCTAGGATTACAGATGTGAGTGAGCCACTTCCCCTAGTCTATACTTGTATTTTAAAACAAGATTAGGATCATAGAACATACATGGTTTTGGTATTGCGGATATGTTTCAATATCACTGATAATGACTTGAAAACATGATTTTCTTTTCTTTTTTTTTTTTTTGAGTCAGAGTCTTACTTTGTCACCCAGGCTGGAGTGCAGTGGCGCCATCTCAGCTCATTGCAACCTCCGCCTCCCCCGGCTAATTTTTTTGCATTTTTAGTAGAGACGAGGTTTCACCATCTTGGCTCTGCTGGTCTTGGACTCTTGGCCTCATGATCCACCCACCTTGGCTTCCCAAAGTGTTGGGATTACAGGCGTGAGCCTCTGTGTCCGGCCAAAAACATGATTCTCAATGACTGTACACCATTTTATCATAATAGATGTATAGTAATTTGCTTGACTTTTCCTCTAACTTGCTCCTGTTACCATATCACAAGATACTCTATGCACAGTGAGTTGCTTTACTGAAAGATTCGTCTGTCAAGAGAACTTACAAATCATCATATATATAAATTTTAACCAGCAACAATTTAGTTCCATGTATTTCAATATATTCCCTAATCCAGTGGTATCATTGTCATCCCACATTGTCCATTAGTTATATAAAAAATATATTTCACAATAAACAGTTCATTCATTTAATGCCTATTAATACCTCAGGTCAGATCTGATTAAAAAAAAGGCTGGCAAAAATGTAACCAGCCAGGCCCTGGAATGTATTTCAAGAAAAGCAGCACCAAGAAGGCTTTATCCCAAGGAGACTCTCACAAACATCTCTGCATTGGAAAACTGTGGAAGCCCTGCAATGAAAAGAGTGAATGGAGATGTCAGTGAAGTATCAGAAAACAGTGTCAGCAACACAGAGGAAGTGCCAGGGTCTCTGTGTCTCAGAAAGGTAAAATAAAAGCGTTGAGATTCAACCACATCTCAGTCAAGAATTCTCATCTGTCTCCCTTTGCAGTCTTCTTCCCCAATCCCCACCCGGCCATGTTCTGAAATTTTATTTTCTTATTTTTTGATAGGGGAAAAGTGAAGCTAGTCTGAATTATAGACTGAAGAAAAGTCTGATAGAGAAAAGTCTGATATACGGAATATCAATAGAAAATAGTTAAATTGTTCAGTCAGTAATTTCTAATAAAGCATATTTAAGTAGAGATTTGGGTCACTTGTTTCCAATAATAAATTATGATTGCTTATGGTATATTCTATCTTGAATAACAATAATATGTTGAGGTCATATAATTTGTTTCCTAAAATATTTCTTTCTAATTTTACTTTTCAAATTTGTTTGGTAAATCTTGTATTCGTAATAGTACAAATGTAAATTTCATCCCAACAAATATCACAAATTCCTTCATAATGGAGTCCCAGTTAATAACATCTTATTCTATAAGATAGATGATAAGCTTCACAGAATGCTGTAGTGTTAAACCTTACGAAATCTACTGAAGGTAAACAATGTATAAAAAACTGAAGTATCTCAAATATTGATAATCCTAATTTTACTTGTTTAATGTTTTGTTCAAACTTGTTTTGCTGTTGTTATTGTTGGTTTGGAAATATGAGTTTCTTAGTGAGAATTAGAAATTTGAAAGCAGAAATAATATTTTTGAAAGTTACCATCACCATCTTGGCTGGGTACAGTGGCTCACGCCTGTAACCCCAGCCCTTTGGAAGGCCAAGGAGGGAAGATCTCTTGAGGTCACGAGTTCAAGAACAGCCTGAGCGACAGAGTGAGACCCCATCTCTACAGAAATTTAAATAGTAGCCAGATGTGGTGGCTGTAGACCTAGCTGCTGAGGAGGCTGAAGTGGGAGGATCTCTTGAGCCCAGTAGTTCAAGGCTTCAGTGAGCTATGATCGCACAATTGCACTCCAGCCCTGGCAACAGAGTGAGACCCTGTCTCTTAAAAAAATAAAAAATTCACCATATTACGCTGTATATGACTTTTAGGGCAGAATTTGATTAGTAAACTGGACTTACTCAGTTTGATACCATAAGTGTTTTACTGAGTACTTGTTATATGCCCAAAACTTAGGGCAATTTTCTCTTCCTGTATGTTACTAAGTTGGCCATAAAGTGAAAACTAAAATCTGTGTTCTCATTGTACAAAAGCACTGTCCCCTCGTATTTTTCTAGTCACACATATTGTGCTTACTTTTTCACAGGCAACAACAGAAATCATTTTCCTGCTGCTTCAGGTCCCTGAAATTCACTAAGATTGCCAGTTTCTTTGCTAGAGAAAATGACATTTAGAACTTTAAGCTCCATGAGCACCATTACAGCACTCTTTACTCCAAATTTCCTATTGTGTCACCAAATTCTTGAAAGAAGGCTCTATTTTTAAAGGGAATTATTTGCCTTAATGTGGCAAACTCCTCCAAAGCTGAAATTACATTATGGGTAAATGATGTAGACCCTTATCATGTTCTGCCTGAACTTCCATGGGCTTCCTGCCGTCCTCTGTGCCTCTGTTCTCCTTCACCCTGCTTCTCTTCGACAGTGTACTCATAGATTTTTGTCCAAACCTGAGGTCTATATTGAATCCCAGGGGTTCAGAGCCCTGGCTCTAGAGTTCACATTCCAAGGTTCAAACCTCTCTCTTACCACGTATTAACTGTAACTTGGACAAGTTATTTATTTTGCCCTCTGTTTCCTTAGTAAAATGGGGATAATAATAATTATGCCCACTAAATGGAATTGTAAAAATTGAGCTAAAGGTGTAACAGGCACATGGTCAGTGCTTGATAAAATTTAGTTATTGGCTGAGCACAGTGTCTCACGCCTGTAATACCAGCACTTTGGGAGGCAGAGGCGGGCAGATCATGAGGGCAGGAGTTCAAGACCATCCTGGCCAAGATGGTAAAACCCCATCTCTACTAAAAATACAAAAATAAGCTGGGTGTGGTGGTGGTCACCTGTAATTCCAGCTACTTGGGAGGCTGAGGCAGGAGAATCACTTGAACCCGGGAGGTGGAGGTTGCAGTGAGCCGAGATCGCGCCATTGCACTCTAGCCTGGGCGACAAAGCAAGACTCTGTATAAAAAAAAAAAAAATCATTATTATTATTATTATTATTATTATTTTTTTTTTTT
>NW_016803664.1:6109146-6175137 GCF_001698545.2 Rhinopithecus bieti | reverse complement strand
CCNCGTGATCCTCCCGCCTCGGCCTCCCAAAGTGCTGGGATTACAGGCTTGAGCCACCGCGCCCGGCCCCCCCCCCAAAAAAATTATTGTTGTTACTTATCACTCTCTTGCTTTTAAAACTCTTAGGTTGGCCAGGCGTGGTGGCTCATGTCTGTAATCCCAGCGTTTTGGGAGGCCAAGGTGGGCAGATTATAAGGTCAAGAGATCAAGACCATCCTGGCCAACATGGTGAAACTCTGTCTCTACTGAGAATACAAAAATTAGCCGGATATGGTTGGCCAGGCTGGTCTCAAACTTCTGACCTCAAATGATCTGCCTGCCTCGGCCTCCCAGAGTGCTGGGATTACAGGCATGAGTCACTGCACCTGGCCTCAACATTTAATATTCGGTATAACAGTACAATGATCATTTCATTGAACAAAAATCAGAAAATACAAATAAGAGATAATCAGTTCAAATATTTTGATTATTACTCTGCCTTTAAGACTTTCTTCTTCTTCTTCTTCTTCTTCTTCTTCTTTTTTTTTTTTTTTTTCTTTAAGACGGAGTTTCGTTCTTTCGCCCAGGCTGGATTGCAATGATGCAATCTCCGGTTCACTGCAACCTCCACTTCCCAGGTTCAAGCAATTCTCCTGCCTCAGCCTCCTGAGTAGCTGGGAATACAGGTACCTGCCACCACGCCCGGCTAATTTTTTTTGTATTTTTTTAGTAGAGACGGGATTTCACCGTGTTAACTTGATCTCCCGACCTCGGGTGAGCCACCCGCCTTGACCTCCCAAAGTGCTGGGATTACAGGCATGAGCCACTGTGTCCAGCCAATTTTTAGTTTTTTAGTAGAGACAGGGTTTCACCATGTTGGCCAGGCTGGTCTCAAACTCCTGACCTCAAGTGATCCGCCCTCCTTGGCTTCCCAAAGTGCTGGGCTTACAGGTGTGAGCCACCACGCCCAGCCTGCTTTGTCCTTCTTTACCTTGACATTTTAGTAGAATGTCCTAACTTGGTTTTTTTCTGTGTTTCCTCATGATTAAATTTTAACTATGTATTTTTGGTAAGAATTCAACAGAGTAATAATGTTGGGTTCTCTTTGTACATCATATCTGGAGGAACAGGTTGTTTTTTCTCCATATTGGCGGTGGTAATTTCTATCATATGGTCAAGCTGGTGTCTGCCAGCTCTCTACTATAAAGTTACTGTTTTTCTGTTAGTAACTAGTAAGTATTTTGTGGAGAGATACTTTGATACTATGTAAATATCCTGGTTTTCATCATACTTTTTTTTTTTTTGAGACGAGTCTCACTCTGTTGCCCAGGCTGGAGTGCAGTGGCATGATCTCGGCTCACTGCAACCTCTGCCACCCGGGTTCAAGTGATTCTCCTGCCTCAGCCTCTCGAGTAGCTGGAATTACAGGCGCCTGCCACCACGCCTGGCTAACTTTTGTAGTTTTTAGTAGAGATGGGGTTTCACCATCTTGGCCAGGCTGGTCTTCAACTCCTGGCCTTGTGATCCACCCGCCTTGGCCTCCCAAAGTGCTAGGATTACAGGTGTGAGCCACTGCACCCGGCCTGTTTTTTGTTTTTTGTTTTTTAAGTATCTACTGATGCTTGTTTGTCAGAAAGTTATTACTGTGATGTTTACAAAACGGTGATTTTTCTATTTTTTGTGTATTTATTAGATGGAAACCCACTTTAAGAAAGAACTTTGTGGGCCAGGCGCGGTGGCTCATGCCTATAATCCTAGCACTTTAAGAGGCCGAGGCGGGCAGATTACCTGAGGTCAGGAATTTGAGACCAGCCTGACCAACATGGAGAAGCCCCGTGTCTACTAAAAATACAAAATTAGCTGGGCGTGGTGGCACATGCCTGTAATCCCAGCTACTAGGGAGGCTGAGGCAGGAGCATCACTTGAACCTGGGAGGCGGAGGTTGCAGTGAGCCGAGATTGTGCCGTTGCACTCCAGCCTGGGCAACAAGAGTGAAACTCTGTCTCAGAAAAAAAAAAAAAAGAACTTTGTCTTCTCCCCTGTGTGTTACTCAGTGATTTGTATCACTGTGCACTCTTGGACCTTCATTTTATTCTATGGGTTGTAATCTACTCGTTTTGTTGCTCAAAGTGCACCATATTTGGCCGCTGAGAGCCTCTTCAAGTTGGGCCTATGTCCCTTCGACAGGTCTCCAACATTTATGAGCACTTCCTTACTCTTTTGGAACCTTCAGGTATTCCTGGCGTATTACGTCCTTCCCCTGCCCCAGCTCTGGAATCAGCTGTTTCTCCCAGGAACCCTAGTTCCTTTTGTTGGAGGTGGTATATACAGACCAGTTTCTGGGTGCTAAGTGTGCTCTTTTGTATGAGGGTTTCATTGCTTCTGGGCCCTCTCAGGTGGCAGAGCTAGGAATTATATGTATGCATTAACATGTATACATATATTGATCTGTTATTATATCTATTTATATACATTCATTAAAACCTATGAATTCATATTGATTCCTCCTATTCCATTCCAGCACCATAGGGTTCATGCTATTCTCCCCGTTATTTGAAACTCTTTGACAATGAGAAACTTATCTCTTATCCACTAGCTATTAACTTACTGTAAATCCCAGAATGCATAATTTCAGAAGTTCTAACTCATGCTCCTGTGAAAAATCTACAACTAAAAGTACAGTATTTGTGAACATTCTTGTCTTTAGTCTTAAAGTATTCAAAATATGTTTTTCAAAGTTACTTAGCTTAGTTCTTTTCTTCCACCACTCAGATTTCAGTATGGTGACGTTAATCATTTGTAATATAGTTAGCTTCATTTGTTTGTTTGTCTTCCATTTTGGTTCTCCCCAAATCCTTGTTGATTGTGTTTATTTGCTGCTTTGAGTGCTGAACCATTAACACGGTCCTAAAAGTCAGAACTATACAAAGCAGTGTTACTTCCTCTCTCTTTTCTACTCTGTGCTACAGCCCCTTGTAGAGAATAAATCTCATTAGTTTCCTTTCTTTTTTTTTTTTTTTTTTAAGATGGAGTCTTGCTGTTTTGCCCAGGCTGGAGTGCCGTGGTGTGATCTGGGCTCACTGCAACATCTGCCTCCCAGGTTCAAACAATTCTCATGCCTCAGCCTCCCGAGTAGCTAGGATTACAATTGTGCACCACCACGCCCAGCTAATTTTTGTAGACACGTGGTTTCATCATTTTGGCCAGGCTGGTCTCGAACTCTTGACCTCAGGTGATCCAGCTGCCTCAGCCTCCCAAAGTGCTAGCTAGGATTATAGGCGTGAGCCACCGTACCCGCCCTAGTTTCTCATTTATCATTTCTGTGTGTCTTTTTACACAAATAAGCAGATACATATACACTTTCTTCTTTTTTTTTTTTTTGAGATGGAGTCTTGCTCTGTCGCCCAGGCTGGAGTGCAGTGGCCGGATCTCAGCTCACTGCAAGCTCCGCCTCCTGGGTTTACGCCATTCTCATGCCTCAGCCTCCCGAGTAGCTGGGACTACAGGCGCCCGCCACCTCGCCCGGCTTTTTGTATTTTTTTAGTAGAGACGGGGTTTCACCGTGTTAGCCAGGATGGTCTCGATCTCCTGACCTCGTGATCCGCCCGTCTCAGCCTCCCAAAGTGCTGGGATTACAGGCTTGAGCCACCGCGCCCGGCACTTTCTTCTTTTTTTTTACACTATAAATTCAATTTTCCACTTTGCTTTTTGTACTTGAGAGCGTATACTAGAAATCACTCCATCCTGGGTTCTTTTTTTCCCCTAATAGCTGCATTGTGTTTCACATGTGAATGTACCATAGTTAATTCAACCATTCTCCCATATCTGGGCATTTAGATTCCTTCACCAGTATTTTATTTACATTTACAAACAAAGCCGCAATGAATAATTTTTTACACATATATTTTTATATCATCAGAAGTGTATTTTCAAGGTAAATTCCTAAAAGTGGGACCACTGGTTCACAAGGTGAGTGCAGGTATAGTTCTGTGAGGTTCTGCCAGATTCCTCTCCAGTTATGCCAGTTTGCCTTGCCTGCAGTAGTGGAGTGCCCATTTCCCCACAGCCTGGCAAGCAGCATGTGTTGTCCGACTTTAATTTTTTTTTTTTTTCCAAGCTGATAGTTGAGAAATGGTTATCTCAGTATGGTTTTAATTTGCATTTCTCTAATTGTGAGTAAGGTTGAGCATCTTTTCATGTGTTTAAAGACCATTTTATAATTTTGTGAATTGTTTATTCATGTCTCCCATTTTTCTGTTGAGTTTTATAAGCATTCTTTATATAGATAGGAATACTAGTCCTGTATCTGTGATAAATGGTGCATTTATTTTTTCCCTCTTTATCAGTTGTGTTTTAAGGTTTTTTTTGCCATGCAAAAATTTTTCATTTTTTTCTTTCTTCAAATTTTTCATTTTATGTAGTCCAATTTATACTGTTTAAGAATTGTCAATGGAGTTTTGAGTCAGTAATTAGAAAGCAAGCTTTTCCCTACATGGAGTTAAAAGAGGAATTTACCCATGTTTTCTTCTAGAACTTGTGGGATTTCATTTTTTCATATTTACATCCTGAGCCATTTGGAGTTTCTCTTCTTGTGCATGGCATAAAATACAGAACTAATTCTATCTCTTTCAAAATGGCTTCCCAGCTATCCCAGAACCGCTTATTATGAAGTCTGCCTTTGCCCTAGTGATTTGAAGGTCCTGTTTATCATATATTAAATTTCTTTTTCTGTTTTGAGTCACTTGTGGACTTTATTTTCTGTTCTTCTGATCCATTTGTCTCTTCATGTGTCTGGACCACACTTTACATAGGCTTCAGAGTATGTTTTAGTGTCTGGTATGGTTCGTCTTTGTGGCAGTGTTCTTCTGGCTATTCTTGAAGGTTTGCTTGTTTGTTTATTTAGAGACAGAGTCTCACTCTGTCGCCTAGGCTGGAGTGCAGTAGTGCAATCTTGGCTCACTGTAACCTCCGCCTCCCAGGTTCAAGTGATTCTCCTGCCTCAGACTCCTGGGTAGCAGGGATTACAGGTGTGCGCCACCACACCCAGTTAATTTTTGTATTTTCAGTAGAGACACAGTTTCACCATGTTGGCCAGGCTGGTCTTGAACTCCGGGCCTCAGGTGATCTGCCTGCCTCGGCCTCCCAAAGTTCTGGGGTTACAGGCGTGAGCCACCACACCCAGCTAGGTTTATTTTAAATTTGAACTTCAATATCAACTTATCTTTTCCATAAAAAATCTATTCAAATTTTCAGGCCGGGTACTGTGGCTCACGCCTGTAATCCCAGCACTTTGGGAGGCCGAGGCGGGCGGATCACTTGAGTTTGAGACCAGCCTGGCCAACATGGTGAAACCCTGTCTCTACTGAAAATACAAAAATTAGCCAGGCATGGTGGTGTGTGCCTATAATCCCAGCTACCCAGAAGTCTGAGACAGGAAAATCACTTGAATTCCGGAGGCAGAGGTTGCAGTGAGCCAAGATCGTGCCATTGAACTGTGGCCTAGGCGACAGATCAAGACTCTGTCTCAAAACAAACAAAATTATTCACATTTTCTTAAATTTGTTAACTTGGGGAAAACTGACATTTTCATTCTTTCCAGAAATAGGCAATGTGTTTCCATTTGTTTAAGTCTACTTTTGTCTTTCAGGAGTGTTTTAACGTTTCCTTTGTATAGGTTTTGTACATTTACTTTTTTATCTTATTTATTTATTTTTTGAGACAGGGTCTTGCTCTGTCATCCAGGCTGGAGTGCAGTGGTGCGATCTTAGCCCACTGCAGCCTCCACCTTCCAAGCTCAAGTGATCCTCCCACCTTATCTTCCCAAGGAGCTGGGACTACAGGCACACACCACCCCACCCAGCTAATTTTTTTTTTTTTTTTTTTTTTTTGCAGAGACAGGATTTTGCCATGTTTTCCAGGCTAGTCTCCAACTCAACTCCTGGGTATAGGCAATCCTCCTGCCTTGGCCTCTCAAACTGCTGGAATTACAAGTGTGAGGCACTGTGCCCGGCCTTTATATTTATTGCTAAGTTTATTCCTAAATAATCTCTGTTGCTGTTGTACATGGAGTTTTCTCTACCATTATTTTCTCTGCCTATTATGTATGTGAAGACTATTTTTGTGTGTGTTAATTTTATACCCTGCTACCTTGCTGAATTATGTTATTGTTTCCATTAATCATTGATTCTCTCAGGTTTTCTAGGCATACTGTCTATCATTTTATATAGAAATTGTTTTATTCTTTAATGCCTCCAATTTATCTCTTCAGCTGCATTAAGTACAATGCTGCATAGCAGTGGAATGAGGGAGCTCCTTTTTTAGTTCCTGATCCTAGTGGAAAGGTGTGGCACACACTTTTGTGTTTTACTTTTGCTCCTGCTGTTGTTCCTACACCCTGGGGTGATCATATTTCTTTCTTCTCTACCTTTCAAACTTTTAATTTTATTTTTTACCCACACGACACAGATGTAGCCCTTTCAAACTTTTATCCACCCTTCAAGGCCTGGCTCAAATGACACTTCTTCTTTTGAAGCCTTCTAATTCTAGTCAGAGCGTTTTGTTCATCCTATTCCTTCGTTATTTTTAAATTTTTTATTTTTTTTGAAATGGAGTTTCACTCTCGCCCAGGCTGGAGTGCAGTGGTGCTATCTTGGCTCACTGCAACCTCTGCCTCCCAGGTTCAAGCAATTCTCCTGCCTCAGCCTCCCGAATAGCTGGGATTGCAGGCGCCTGCCACCACACCCAGCTAATTTTTGTATTTTTAGTAGAGACAGGGTTTTACCACGTTGGCCAGGCTGCTCTTGAACTCCTTACCTCAGGTGATCCGCACTCCTCGGCCTCCCAACGTGTTGGGATTACAGGCGTGAGCCACTGCGTCTGGCCCTATTCATTCGTTATTATGCCACACGATAATTCTTTATGTGTACTCTTACACCACTAGGCAGAGTAGGAGCTCCCCGAGGGCAGACCTGAATCTTACCTCTGTGTTCCTAGTGCAGAGCCAGGAATTGGCACAGCTTCTGCTCTGCCTTGGGATATCCTCGGGTGATATTACAGAATTCCCAAATGAAATCAATTTTAATTCAGTTTATTTTTAAAAAAGAAGTATATGCGAGGTGTGCTACTTTAGGAACGAGAATTTTCAAAATTAAATTATGATAGATATCGCCATATTCTAAACAATGACCAGTGGCTTTTTCTGCTGTGGATTTTTTTTTTCTTTTCTATTTGAGTCAGAATCTTACTCTATCACCCAGGCTGGAGTGCAGTGGCATGATCTTGGCTCACTGCAACCTCTGCCTCCTGGGTTCAAGCGATTCTCCTACATCAGCCTCCCAAGTAGCTGAGATTACAGGCATATGCCACCACTCCCAGCTAATTTTTGTATTTTTTGGTAGAGGTGGGGTTTTACTGTGTTGCCCAGGCTGGTCTCAAACTCCTGACCTCAAGTGATCTGCCCACTTTGGCCTCCCAAAGTGCTGGGATTATAGGCATGAGCCACCGCACCTGGCCATGCCCAGCTAATTTTTGTATTTTTTGATAGAGCCAGGGTTTCACTGTGTTGGCCAGGCTGGTCCCGGACTCCTGACCTCAGGTGATCCACCTGTCTTGGCGTCCCAAAGTCTGGGATTATAGGCATGAGCCACCTCACCTGACCCGCTGTGGATTTTTCATTAAGTTTAAACCAGAAGTTATACATGGCTCTCGGGGGCATCAAAATAGGGACAATATGTATATTAGTAAAAAAAAAAAAAAGATTTTATAACTCTCTTCTTACCCAATCATATTGGATTTGAGGTTAATTTCTGGTTGCATGGGTGTTCTCAAGGTTCCTCCATTAGATTACTAGACATGGAGAAGGGCCCCATTATCCAGCCATATGAGACTCACAGGCTGAAGGTGGGGACAAGGGAGGGTAGCAAATAGTGTTTAAGACAGTAGCAAATTCAGGGCAGCTCTCAAAGATTAAAGAAAACTTCAGCTTTTGAGTCTCATACAGCACCACAAACATTATCAAGAGCTATTTGCACGTGATGATGTACATGGACAGGCACAGGTGCTATATTTAGGTCTTTTCTAGCCTTAGGATCTTGACCTTGGTGAAGACTAGACTCTTTAGAGGCAATTGAAACCATGCCTCCAATTGGCTGGACACGGTGGCTCATGCCTGTAATCCCAGCACTTTGGGAGGCCAAGGCAAGCAGATCACAAGGTCAGGAGATCAAGACCATCCTGGCTAACACGGTGAAACCCCATCTCTACTAAAAATACTAAAAATTAGCTGGGTGTGGTGGCGGGCGCCTGTAGTCCCAGCTACTCGAGAGGCTGAGGCAGGAGAATGGCATGAATCCGGGAGGTGGAGCTTGCAGTGAGCTGAGATCGCGCTACTGCACTCCAGCCTGGGTGACAGAGTGAGACTGCGTCTCAAAAAAAAAAAAAAAAAAAGAAAACCATGCCTCCCATTATGGCCAGATGAGTATGCTAGTTTCCCAATGACCCTCTAACAAATTGCCACAAATTTAGTGGCTTGAAACAACATGAATTGAGTATCTTACAGTTCTGAGCTTTGGAAGTCTTAATTGGGTCTCACTGGGCTAAAATCAACGTGTCATCAGAGCTGTGTTCCCTTCAGGAGACTCTGGGGGAGAATCTGCTTTCTTGCCCTTTCCAGCTTCTAGAGGCCACTTCCATTCTTTGCTTTGTAGTTCCTTTCCAGCTTCAAAATCAGCAATGGCTGTTTTTTTCCACACAGCCGCACTCTGACCTTAACTCTTCTGTCTCCCTCTTCCATTTCTAAGGATCTCTGTGATTGATTACATTGGGCCTGCCTGGCTATTCCACATCAGCAATTAGAAACCTTAATTCCAACTGCTACCTTAATTCCTCTTTGCAGTGTGACATAACATCTTCAGAGGTTCATGGGCTTAGTATATGGACCTCTTTAGGAACCATTATCTTGCCTACCACAGCTAATATCACAGCTGTCTGGGGAGCAGGTCCAACAGCTGCAAGGCAAGCCTTGCAGAGGGCATCTTCACCTTCTGAGACGTGACGATGACCCAAGAACAGGGCTCATTCATTTGTTCTCTTGTGGTACCGTGCAGCTCCAAATATTTCTTGAGAGCTGTGTCCTAGACAGCCATGCTAGGGATACTACAGTGAACAAAATAAACAAGCTTCCTCAACTTATTTAGAGACTAGAGTGGGTATCAGGTATTGGGACTAGGGTATAGGTATAACACAGTCACATGACTAAATATATAATTTTTAAAAGGCTGTGTTTAGTTCAATAAAGGAGAAGTTCAGGGTGCTTGGAGAAGACTTAATGGTATGTACTGCCTTAATCCAGGTCAGAACATCTTCCCCTTGAAACTGGTGTTTGAGCGGAGCTGGAAAGGATGAGGGCATGGGGGTGGGGGTAGAGCTCAGGGAGGGCGGCCTGTGCAAAGGCCCTGGCAGGGGAAGGAGCCTGGGGACTTGAAGGAGCTGAGGGATGGCCAGAGTGGTTGGAGATCAGAGCCAGAGGGAGACGGTGGCACAAGGGGAGGCTAGAGCTCTTGGTAAGAGCCCAGATCATGTTGGAGAGTCCTGGAAGCTGTGCAAACGGCCAAAGTACCTGGGTATTTAAAATATTTGAATGGCTTTATCTGGGAGGGCTGACAGAGCTGAATGTTGACCAGATGACTTGAGCCGCTAGTGTTATATGAAAAACGGGCTTCAGTGAGGCAATAGTCACCCAATTGTAGCATCTGAGAGACAGTGATTACTTAGATGAGAAGTGGAGAGAGGTGGCTGAAATAGTTCATTTAGGAGCCAAAACTAGCAGGACTTGGTGATGGATTGGTTATGGGGGTTAAGGAAAAAGATATCCAGGGAGGTCTTAGGTTTGGAGAAGTAGATTCAGGGCTTAGTAGGACCATGAATTCAGTTTTGGATATGTTAAGGGAATGCTACTTGCATGTAAGCGGGTAAAGACCCGCAGTGCTGCCCACCATCTTCCTCCCTGCAGGAGAGCTCTACCCCAAAGACTCATAAGGCCTCAAATGGCAACAGCGCTGAGGTTAAGAAACCCAAGTTCAGAGGCTGCTTAGAAGAGGGCAAGCCAGCTGAGCTAAGAGCAGCCAGGAGAGTGTAGCATGAGAAAGATGTGTCAGAGTGAATATCAAGTGGGGAGGACTGAAAATGGGTCCTGACTTTAAGGATGTGGTAAATTCTAGGGGGGTTTCTGTGATATGGGGGTCAGTGAGGGAGAAGTTTTTTTTTTGTTGTTTGTTTGTTTTAAAGACAGTCTTGCCCTGTTGCCCAGGTTGGAGTGCAGGGGCGCAATCTCGGCTTACTACAACCTCCACCTCCCGGGTTCAAGTGATTCTTATGCCTCAGCCTCCCAAGTAGCTGGGATTATAGGCATACATCACTCCACCCAGCTAATTTTTTTGTATTTTAGTAGACAGGGTTTCCCAGGCTGGTCTCGAACTCCTGAGCTCAGGTGATCCACCCGCCTTGGCCTCCCAAAGTGCTGGGATTACAGGTGTGAGCTACTGTGCCTGACCTGGAACAGCTTTTTTAAAGTAGAGTTAAAGAGTACGAGAATGAGAAGATGCAGACAGTGGGTGTCGACAGCTCTACAAGTAGAGATAAAGCGGTAACTGAAGGGGGAAATGGGATAAGGTTAGGCTATTTGTTTGTTTATTTATTTATTTAGAGATAGAGTTTCACTCTTGTTGCCCAGGCTGGCAGTGACTCAATCTCAGCTCACTGCAACCTCCGCCTCCCAGGTTCAAGTTGATTCTCCTGCCCTAGCCTCCCTAGTAGCTGCGATTACAGGCACCCGCCACCATGCCCAGCTAATTTTTTGTATTTTTAGTAGAGACAGGGTTTCACTATGTTGACCAGGCTGGTCTCGAACTCCTGAGGTCTCGAGCTCAGGCGATCCACCTGCCTCAGCCTCCTAAAGTGCTGGGATTACAGGCATGAGTCACTGTGCCCGGCTATTTCTGTATTTTAAAGAAGACTGGGCCCAGTGGCTCATGCCTGTAATTCTAGCATTTTGGGAGGCCAAGGCGGGAGGACTGCTTAAAGCCAGGAGTTTGAGACCAACCTGGGCCACATAGCAAGACCCTGTCTTTATGAGGGGAAAAACAAAACAAAACTGCATAGTGGTGCATGCCTGTAGTTACAGCTACTCCTGAGGCTGAGGTGGGAGGATTGCCCAGGAGTTTGAGGCTGTGGTGAGATGTGATCACACAGCTGCACTGCAACCTGGGCAATAGGGCAAGACCTGATCACAAATAAAAAAGTAAAGATGAGAGGCATTTGAACATTTGAAAATGCTAATATTCTGAGGGGGCTGGGATGCGGAGATAGGGAATGACTGGCTTTAACCTGGAAGGGTGGCTTCTGCTGTAGCAGGAGGGGAAGAAAAAAATGGATGAATTCATCCAGTGGCCTACGGAGGCTTCCTTGATCTCTGCCTTTCACAGTCCTGGTGGAAGCTTTGATGGCTCAGGAGGGGAGTCAGCAGCAGACCATTGATCCCAAACTGAAGATTGTCGTGTGCCTTTGAAGTCAGGGAAAGGTATAGTTTTAGGACTTGTTGGACCAAAAATGAAGGTTCTGGGTGTTCTGTGAACCATCACCAGCAAAGAGGGATATAATACTGGTCAGATTTCTGAAGAGGACTGTCACCTGGAGCATTTAATGAGCAAACTTTCTCTTTGGAATCAACAGTGCAGTTCCTTTTTTCCCTCCAGTTTTCTTGCATGTTCTTTGGAGCAGTTTCTTCTGACCAGCAAGAACACTTCAACCACCCTTTCGACAGTCTGGCAAGAGCAAGTGACAGTGAAGAGGACATGAATAATGGCAGTTTCTCTATATTCTAATGCTTAATGATGTCTGAGCTGGCCCACAGCCCAGTGACTGGCTCATTTGCCCCTCAAGCACGAGTTTGCATGTTTAATGTCTAAAAGAGGTTGTCCAGAACTTCCTTGGAATGGAGGATGGGCTTTTAAACCACATCATCTTGTACAACAACCATATCTAGAAATAGCTGTTTGTCAAGTGTATGTAACTTGCTTTAAATCCATTATGCTACTTGGGAGGCAGAAGAGTTTCCTGTGAAGGAAAAAAGCCCATTAGAGTTATTCAATTCAATGCATGTTCACCCTAGAGCTTTTAACATCTTTGCTAGTTTTATAAAGGTATTTAAACTTTATTCAACAGCCATTTGGAGTGCATCAAGATGGCTTGAAATGGAATTTTGTGATTTGTAGTCAGGTATCTTTTGTATTTGATTACAAACATTTGGATTTTAGTTTTCTCATGTAATACCATGGCCTTTTTTGTCCATTGTTTTTTATATTTTAAGACTTTAAGTAGAATAAACCCTGGAAAAAAGATCAAGAATAAAAATATATAGTCACCTTCACTTAGTTTTTTTAGACGGAGTCTTACTTTGTCACTCAGGCTTAAGTGCAGTGGTGCCATCTCGGCTCACTGCAACGTCTGCCTCCCAGGTCCAAGCGATTCTCCTGCTTCAGCCTCCAGTGTTGGCTGGGATTGCAGGTGCGTGCCCCTATGGCTGGCTAATTTTTTGTATTTTGTAGAGACAGGGTTTCACTGTGTTGGCCAGGCTGGTCTTGAACTCCTGATCTCAAGTGATCTGCCCACCTAGGCCTCCTAAAGTGCTTGGGATTACAGGCTTGAGCCACTGCGCCCAGCTTGGAGTGTTTTTACGTATTACAAAATTTTATTTCTTAACCTCAAATTGTTCTGATTTTCAGATGTGATTTTTTATTTTGCAGTGTGATGCAGAAAAGAATTTAATGAAAGTGATGCCAAATATTTCTGTATTATCTGACATAGAACAGCATCCTCCACTGCCAAGACAGCCTGAGTTTGGAGTGGAATAAGGTGGAAAACAAATGTCTCTGTTCTTTGGCCCTTTAAGAGTTAGCTTTTTACCTGTGTAAATGGACTAAAAAATCTGGCACAAAACATTGTTATGTAATGTCTTATGTGTGCCTCTCCCTCCCCCAAACCTGTTTACAGTCAATTATAACCTGACAAACGAGACTTTTGTAACATCTTATTGTTAAGTCTTTCTGAAACCTTCAAACCTAAGGAAGTGTTAACTGGCAAGCAATTGTAGTTTAGACTTTGTGAGAAATTCATAAAGGTGGCGGAGTAGATTAGCATGCTTTAGAACTGTGAATAGAGTTCTAACTGAAACCAGAATGAATTTGGCTCTTGTAGCTTAGTAATGAGTCATAGCTACCCACAATAACCTAATAAAAACTCAAGTTCATCCCAAGATGTTCCTTAGTGAATGAAAATGGGCCTTAACCAAGCTTTTTGTGGTAATTGGCAATGCCCACATAATTTCAACTAAGTCCTTTCATATGGTAGGCTGAAGATTTATGTATCTTATGCTTACACTGATGATTAACACTGAATTTCTGATATTTCTAACAAATGCAGATTTGTTAGACACAGGGAGCTTTTATACACAAGAGTAACTCTGTAGGTCTCTGCCGAGGATAACATTTCTGCTTCATTCATTGAAATAGGCAGAGGGGTTTAGGTGTTGAAAGCATCATCATCAGTAATAGCCTGGATGCAGCATTGGACTATTAAAGATAGTTAACACTGGCAAGGCTCATGCCTGTAATCCCAGCACTTTGGGAGGCCCAGGTGGGAGGATCACTTGAGCCCAGCAGTTCAAGACCAGCCTGGGCAACATGGTGAGATCCCATCTCTACAAAAAATACAAAAATTAGCTGGGCACTTTGGATTTTAGAATTTGGATACAAAGTGCTAAGTTGAAATACAGTATTCTGCTGCATAACAAAGTTTTGGTCAATGATGGACTGCACAGACAGTGGTAGTCCCATAAGATAATGGAGTTGCCCTATACAGGTGTACCGTTTTTTGTCTTTCATACCATAGTTTTGCTGAACCATTTCTATATTTAGATATTCAAATGCTTACTGTTGTGTTACAACTGCCTACAGTATTCAGTACAGTAACATGCTATACAGGTTTGTCGCCTAGGAGCAACAGGCTATCCATATAGTCCAGATGTGCAGTAGGCTAGATCATCTAGGCTTGTCAGTACACAATGATGAAATTGCTAAGGATGCATCTGTCAGAACATCTCTGCTGTTAAACAACACGACTGTACACCAGATTTTTTTTGTAGTTTCCCTCTATACTTCCCTCTATATATGGAAGGTGCAAAGCCTCAGCTGGGAAAAACTTCTATGATTTACATTCAGTTGTCAGTCCATTTTGATGAATTTCTGAGGAAGCTCACCTGATACAGTGAAGCAGCCAGCTGGAGCCAGTTAAAGTAGTAGCATATATTCAGTGCTAGAATGACTAGGAGGCTTAGAAATGAGGACTTGAGACCGACAAACTCAGTGTCAAGGGCTGGTGTCTCACTTAGTTACTATTCAAACCAAAAGAAGTACACAGATTAGTATAAATACTATGTTTATTAAATATCTTTACAGTTTATTTAAATGTATTTACAGAACTATTCCTGCATAAGTTATAATTCAGACATCCAAATTCAGGTAATTGCCTCTTGGGTAATAAGACAAATAATGATAGTCTCAACAGAAAAAAAGCAGCTCATTAGTATACACACAGATTCTAATTTGCTTCATTATTTAGCCATCTTTGCCACAAACTACCTGCTAACAGTTACAATTTTGACATGGACACATTTTAGTTGAGAAGTTCAATTTTGCAAAGAATTTAATTTTAAATAAATAGAATCCAAATATGTTCTTCTGCTTCATGTTTTGTTTTATAAGCAGATTTTGGTTTTTGATACTGTAAAATTTTAAAATGCAAAATGTGATACAGTTTCCAGAGAAACTGAATGCTGTAGCTTCTACCAAAGACAGCTGGTAAAAGGTGACCTAAGGAACCATGAACTTACCCAAAGTACAAATGTTTACAGTTCGAGCCAATATCTTGTTTACATTCTCCCAAACACTCAAAGCTGACTCAATAAATTCCCACGATTCCTGCCTAACTTGTTACTTGGTATGGTGGGCTAGTGGTACTGAAGGTGGTTTCCATCTCCGGGCTACTGACCCATCCAGAACACACAAAGCTGATAGGAGAGGATGCTCTCCCATCATGCAAAGCTTGAAACCGAGTTTCTAATCTAGACACAGCCCAACCCCCAGACATGCATACCTGGAATGGATTCTTTTGTGACTTAGTACCCATCAACCATGTCAAGCAAATACAGTAACTCAGGACAAATAACTTGTTCCCCCTGCCTCCCATTTCTTCTTTTAGTTTTCAGAGCCTATGGACTCTATTGCATCTCCATTTGGTAAATTTTTTTTTTTTTGTGCGCAGGCAGCTTAAGTTCATAGGAAGAAATAAGGTTCTGATATGTTTAGAGTGCACACTTTAAAACAGAACAAAATAAAATTTCAAGCATGTGATAAAATATTTATTTTATAATACAGTATTGCTTTATAAATATAGATGGAAAAGCTATAAACTTTACTGGTCTTTGGTGCATCCAGAGAGGGATAATTTGCCATTTGTAAATTAGAAATCCAAATTTTTTCTCTTGTTATAAAAGTCCATTACATGAGGCAAGTGTGTGTGTGTGTGTGTGTGTGTGTGTTGCTTAAAATACAATTAACACACACATCAGGTTCAGAATCAGACCCACCAAGTGGTACAGCACAGTAACAACCCATGGAAGCTTGGGTCTGTGACCTGGAAAATTCTACTATGGGTCCAACACAGCCTCTGACCAGAGAGTAGGAGAGATACTTGTTAAGCAGCACTCCAACTGACCCCCCCGGCAGTCATAAAATTAAGTGCATAACACAAAAAGAACAGGGGAAAATAGAGAAAATATTTTATGTCACTAATCTACAGGCCAGATCCAAAGTCAATTCCACTGTGAAACTCAATTCTTGCCCCACTACTTTCAGTATCACTGGAACAAACACATTGTCAATTTCTAACAATCATTTCTCAAAAAGGTAAGCTGAGTAAATGAGTTGTGTATAACACCACCAATCTAACTTTACAAATACTGTGTTTGACAGGTTAAATGAGAGCAGAGAAAAACCAGAAACTTGACGAGCATTGCTCTTACCAGGAATTAAACATAGGCGTTGGAAAATGAATGCAAAATATATCCAGATCATAAGGCTACATACCTCTTACCAAAAACAATTGAAAACCTAAACAAAAGAGCTGAAGTTGTCAATCCTAATATAAATGTATTCCTTCTAACAAAACCCTTCTGGATGCAACTTTCTTTACTTTTTAAATACACAGAGACTGCAAATAGTTTGTGCAAAATAAATACCCCGCCACTTGCCACTCATGCTTCTGTGTTTTATCATAGCATGATTTCTCCTTAAATAGAGTCTCCCTCCAGACCCCCCACCCCGCCCCCACCTTGTCTACCAAAGAATTCTGTTTTGTCAAGTTAGGGTAGTTAAGGCATTCTGACATGTAATTAAAGGTGATTCAAAATAGATTATCTAACATTATGCCAATTTAGGAATAGTAGATAAATTACTGAACGGCTTACAAATGAATAACTCATTCTTATTATAAATGAAATGCCTGTTACAAGCATGATGCATTGAAATATAGTAATGACATGTACATGGTACATGTTAAACAATTTTAAATAAAAGCTTGACAGTTACTCAAATATACAGTACAAATTCACAAAACAAAATCTTTTAAAACAAGTTGAGGTAACCTCAAACATAAATTTGAATGCAATAAACCAGGGAGTCAGTATCTCCTTTAGAGAAAGACTTTCTATATTCTCAAGTAGATTCTCATCAGGTTTAATTGCATTCTCATCTATACACCAATGTTACCTGACTTATATGTAAAACATGGCTTTAATTTAAGGATTTCTAAGTATATATTTTTTTCTACCACCAAGTTAATGAAGGAAAAAACTGACCCAAAAATATATATCTTTACAGCAGTCCACTTGTACACAAACCTTAAAAATAAGTTTCAGCTTGCAGATAATGGGAAAACTGAATGTGGGGTAGTTTTGTAAGGAAACTATACACTGCAAAATGGCTATTCGGAAACTGTAAACATTAAGCTTGATTCAGAAACCCCTACATTTCTGTGTGGGGTAATTGTAAATGTCAGATCATCACTGGGAGTTTTCCTCATGGACGTCTGTGCTGCTGCCGCCGCACACAGTGCTCTCTCCACATGGACTCACTGGATTTGGTGCATGCTCTATAGAAAGCAAGGCTACTAATAAAAGGTCTGAGAGTACAAGTATGGGTAGGTAGCATGACCACTGAAAGCCAACAAAATTCAAAGTTACAGTTGTTTGTTCTCAACCCTTCAGGCCTTGGGCCCTAGAGTTCCCATTCGGGGGCATCCTCAGACAACTAGGAGGAATTTCAGCCATAACATTAAATTTCTAGGCTTTGAGGGGTTTTACAATCTTGAATAATATTTCCATAAAAAAATACTGGTAAAGTGTCTCCCCCACCCCTCCTGGTGATCAGACCTTAGCCTGTGATTTGGACTAATCAATAAACTGCCAAAACTTTAACCACAGGAACACAAGCATCTTTTTAAAAGCATGAAATATTTGCACCCCTAGAACTAAAATGATTTTTCTCCCGATTTGTAACAAAAAAGCTTCTGGGATCAAAACTGTATAACCCAGAGCAATGTTTTAGAGCAGAATCATAAGCCCCTGAAAAACAGGAGTTTATAACAAAGACATAAAGCCACACCAATCATCGTAACGAAGACTATGCCTGTGGAGTACACGTGTAACATTTCTTTTGATGAATAATATATGTTTTTAGATGTATCATTACGTACAATTTGTGTTAGACTTGTACAATCCCTTTAGCACACTAGGATTTTGAATTCACTTTACCAACATTACTCATTTTCAATATTTCAACTACTTTTGAAAAGAAACAGCCACGGTGGCACTGAACACCTCCATCTCCATCATGGAAAGAACATCGAGAAATGAAGGCCGATCTTCAAATCTTGGATCTCTTCAATTGCTGCTGGCAGATATGAGCTAGTGAATGATAGTAGTGGTTCTCAACAAAGATCTCAATGGGTCTCAAGAAGACAGGCAAAAGACTTACATCACTGGCCATTGAGATCAGTGGCAAAGAAATGTGGTCCTGCCAGCAGGATCAGCACACATGGCAGGGGAAATTTGGGATGATGAAAGGAAAGGCAGGACTCGACACCTCGGCTAGTCTGTATACTCAGCCACTATTGAAAGAAGGACGGTGATGTCATCTGGCTTTCCACCTACAATGAAAATGAGAACCTATCAGTATATATATATATATATTTTTTTTTTGAGGCGGAGTCTCGCTCTGTCGCCCAGGCTGGAGTGCAGTGGCCGGATCTCAGCTCACTGCCAGCTCCGCCTCCTGGGTTTACGCCATTCTCCTGCCTCAGCCTCCCGAGTAGCTGGGACTACAGGCGCCCGCCTCGTCGCCCGGCTAGTTTTTTGTATTTTTAAGTAGAGACAGGGTTTCACTGTATTAGCCAGGATGGTCTCGATCTCCTGACCTCGTGATCCGTCCGTCTCAGCCTCCCAAAGTGCTGGGATTACAGGCTTGAGCCACCGCGCCCGGCCCCCTATCAGTATATTTTAAAAGGAAAAGTCAATAAAAAATGTGTACTTAAATAAGTGCTAGGAGACAAACGCTTGCATTCCAGGCAGTTTTGGTTTGTCAGTATACCCTAGTAGAATAAAGAAAAAAATATTTGATAAAGAAAAACAGTTAAACAAAACTCCAAGAAATTATATGAAACTGAAGCTTAAAAAAAAAAATCTTCCCTGCTCCTTTACAACAGGCGCTCTATTCAAACAGCCACCACATCCTCTGTTCACATCAATCACAGTGAATCTGACGAGAAAGTTACATGCTTCTATACCCACAATCCTAATTTAGACAAACATATCCAGTGTTTTGAAACTAGGAATAGCCTCGTATTCTAATCTGCGAAACAGCTATGGCATGCACTTTTTTCTATTTTAACATTTTTTGGAGGACTAAGAAATGTTTCACATGTCATAAAATTATATCAACAAGAAACTGACTAATTCTACTAGCTCTGATATGCTAGCACCAACATGTCGTCCCAGCCCTGAGACGGAGCCACCGGCCTGCTCCCAAAGTCACACATCAGGCAGTAGATAGGACAAGTCTTCAGTCAAGGGCAGTTTCACATTGCTTCCCTCTTCAAACCCTGCTGTGGCAATTTGGCAGGCAAACACTGTTGAGTCCCACAAAGCAGAGGAAGGGAGAAGCGAAATGTCAGACACGTGAAAGGCAAAATGTTAAAACTGTTAGGAATGTCCACGCACTCTGGGCAGAGCTCAGAGGCCTTTTGGGCTCAGGTCCAAGCATTGCGGTGGCGGCAATAAAGGGCTTCAGGTTCCACCTGCCTCTGCGGCCAATGAGGTTCAGTTCTGAAGGGCATGCTGTGTGGGGAAGACATAACGACATGCACTTGCTCTCATCCTCCTGACCTTGCTGAAAGCCACCAGTGCACAGCTTGGGGGCTGGGAAAGGATACCTCCACAGTCTCACCCAGAGCCCAGAATGCTCCACTCTACTGACACCACGTCCCCAGTCCCTATGCCCTTCCCAAAGAATGCTTACCTCTCACATTTAATCCATTGTCACATGCAAACTGTGCAAAAGGTGACATATAATTTGGGTCATAGGCCAGCTCATGAGCTTGCTCAGCAATGCTTCTTGCAGTCTGTTGTATACTCTCATAATTTGAATTCTAAGATAAAGCATGAGGAAGTTATTTTACCATAATGCTCAAGACAGTAACATTTATCTAACCACCTTTTCCATCATTTAAGTTTTATTCTAGTTAGAAAAGACATTAAAACATCATGCCCTGGCTAATATGAACAAGACACCAGTGCTGCCTGCACAAGGTATCAATCACAAAGTCCTTTGCTATGGTGGCCTTATGCCCTAAAGTTTGGATTTTCATTTTTGCATTTTTCCCATTTGAAATTCTTAAGGTATTCTTGCTAAAATAGGATGAACCGAAAAAGCAGATTCTGATAGCCTTTGAAGGATACTTCAAAAACTTCCCTGCTTAGGAACACACCCTGGCCAACCCCAGTTTGCCTCCAAGAGCTGCCAGTTGCTCTAGTGAAAATACCTTCAGAATTTTGTATCAGGAGGAGATTCCTGTCTAGCTGTGAAATCTTGGGCCTTAACTTTATCCTTGCTGCTTCAACTACCTCATCTGCAAAACGGGGATGGGAACACGAGGTCCACTTCAGCTCTAGTTTCAGTGTAACGACAGGTCTCTGCCTCAATGTCACCTCCTCAAAAAGGCCCTCCCTGACTAATCTATCTTAAAGTAGTAGCAGTCCCTTCTACTCTCTATTCCCCTATCCAGCTTTGTTTTTCTTCTTATTTAGCACCCACATTACATCATAGATTTACTTCCCTGTATTTATCTATTTTCCTCCACTAGGATGTAAGTTCCATACAGGTAGGGACTGTGTAGATTCTGCTCACCACTGTGTCACCACACAGAACACAGTGCCTGCAACAAGGAAGCACCTCACACTGCACTCCACAGACAAGGCGTGGCACTAAGGAGTTCCTACACAGGGCTGTAGTTAATCCTCATTGCAACCCTATAAAAGAGGATCTTTAGGATGCCCCATTTTATGTGAAGAAAATACTGCTTAAACAGTTTTAAGAAACCCTAGATCTCAGCAACTTCAATAAGTAATTAAAAAAAGAAAGAAAGAAATGTACCCAAAGTCATACTGGTTAGAGGTAAAGACTCATGAGAAAAAGACTAATTTTTCCCAGAGTGTGTTCACAAAGCCAGGAAAAAGTTGAAAGCCTAGTTTTCACCTCCTTCCTCTCTCTATGGGAGAAACTCAAACTATTTGGTTACCGGTGGCAGCTCAGGTCACATTGAGGCTTCCAGCAGCCTGCTGCCTTTGGCTGGCTCTGGCATGACTATTTCCTGTCTTTGCCTGATTCAACACCTGCTGGGTGTGTTAGAAGAATAAAAGGAGAAAATGACAACCAGGACCCAACACCATTAGACACCATTAAAATACAAATAAAGATACAAACAAGAAATGCCCTCCATCTAGACTTTTCCTACTTTTACCAGCCTATGAAAAACTTGGGTAGGAAGCTTCTTTTTCCAAGTGCTCTAATTATTTGAAAGACCAGAGCTATTATTAGTTTCCTGAAATTCACAAAATAGTTCTTTCCAAAACTACAAAGAGATAATGCAACTGAATCCATAAAACTCAGGTGTCCAGAGAGGGCCACTGTTCCCAAGAGCTAACCTTTGAGTTAATTACCTTTAACTTTTTTAGCTCCTGAAGGATCATATAATCAGGCATGTTGTCAAAGAGTCCATCTGTTGCCGTCAGGATAATGTCTCCTAACTGGACATCAAAAGACGTGCTATCAGCAGCATCCGGACTGTGGCAAGGACAGGAGATGGACAAAGTTAAAAAGGCCCTTTAGAGATGAGTTCAAAATGTCCTACAGGCACTATTTTACAATGTAATAAGCCTTTTGCAAGAAAAAATTTATAATAATGTAATCAATTTTTTTAAAAGTCACTCTGAAACTCCCAACCCTGAAAAAAGTTAATTGAAAACTAATATAAAATGTTTCAAAATTTTAACTGAAACTCCTGAGTAAAACCAAGTATGATGATTAGTCACAAGTGGCTGAGAAGGAGGAAGGGTTCTCTTCTGAGTCAGATCTAACACACCTCTAAAATCCAAGTGGAAATGAGTCTTTATTCCTAATACTTTAGAGCCAAATTCCATCCTCCCTCTCTCTCCTTTTTTTTGAGATGGAGTCTCTGTCACCCAGGCTGGAGTGCAGTGGCATGATCTCTGCTCACTGCAAGCTCCGCCCCTCCGGGTTCACGCCATTCTGCCTCAGCCTCCCGAGTAGCTGGGACTACAGGCGCCCGCCACCATGCCCTTTACTAAAAATTTTGTATTTTTAGTAAAGACAGGGTTTCACCGTGTTTGCCAGGATGGTCTTGCTCTCCTAACCTTGTGATCTGCCTGCCTCGGCCTCCCAAAGTGCTGGGATTACAGGCGTGAGCCGCTGTGCCCAGCCTTTTTTTTTTTTTTTTTTTTTTTTGGAGACAACTGGAGACAAGTCTCACTCTGTCGTGGAGGCTGGAGGCTAGAGTGCAGTGGCATGATATAGGCTCACTGCAACCTCTGCCTTCCAGGTTCAAGCGATTTTCCTGTCTCAGCCTCCCGAGTAGCTGGGACTACAGGCATGTAAAATAGTGCCTGTAGGACCACAGTCATGCACCACCACGCCCGGCTAATTTTTTTTTTACATTTTTAGTAGCGACAGGCTTTTGCCATGTTGGCCAGGCTGGTCTTGAACTCCTGACCTCAGGTGATCCACCTGCCCTGGCCTCCCAAAGTGCTGGGATTACAGGCATGAGCCACTGTAATCACCAGTCGCCCAGCCCACCCTCTCTTATTCACATATTTCACTCATCAGTTTCCTTGGATATTTGAATCTGGCTCCTGGGGTGCCGTGAGGGTGGGATGATGAGTACCTGTGGAGAACAACATGCCAATCCTATAAGAATTCATTCACTAGGCCAGGCGCGGTGGCTCAAGCCTGTAATCCCAGCACTTTAGGAGGCCGAGACGGGCGGATCACGAGGTCAGGAGATCGAGACCATCCTGGCTAACACGGTGAAACCCCGTCTCTACTAAAAAAATACAAAAAACTAGCTGGGCGAGGTGGCGCAGCCTGTAGTCCCAGCTACTCGGGAGGCTGAGGCAGGAGAATGGCGTGAACCCGGGAGGTGGAGCTTGCAGTGAGCCAAGATCCAGTCCCTGCACTCCAGCGTGGGAGACAGAGCGAGACTCCGTCTCAAAAAAAAAAGAAAAAAAAAAAAAGAATTCATTCACTGCTGGGCGTGGTGGCTCACGCCTGTAATCCCAGCACTTTGGGAGGCCAACGCAGGTGGATCACCTGAGGTCAGGAGTTCAAGACCAGCCTGACCAACATGGTGAAACTCCATCTCTACTAAAAATTTAAAAATTAGCTGGGCGTGGTGGCACACATTTGTAATCCCAGCTATTCAGAAGGCTGAGGCAGGAAAATTGCTTGAACCCGGGAGATGGAGGTTGCAGTGAGCCAAGATTGTGCCACTGCCTTCTAGCCTGGCGACAGAGTGAGACTTGGCCGGATTACCTGAGGTCAGGAGTTCGAGACCAGCCTGGTTAAAACTCATTTCTACCAAAAATACAAAAAATTAGCCGGGCGTGGTGGCATGCGCCTATAATCCCAGCTACTAGGGAGGCTGAGGCAGAAGAATCGCTTGAACCTGGGAGGCAGAGGTTGCAGTGAGCTAGATCACGCCACTGCACTCCAGCTAGGGCTATAAGAGCGAAACTCCGTCTCAAAAAAAAGAAGAAGAAGAAAAAAAAGAATTCATTCACCTGAAATATCTACAGTGTATTGGCACAGTAAGGACTCTGTGTCTCCCCAGGGTCCCAAAGTGCTCACCATACATGGGTATTTATTAGTGTGCCTGGTGTAACACGTCTTCAAGAAATATCTTGGTATCTTGACTAGGCATGGTGGCTCACGCCTGTAATCCCAGCACTTTGGGAAGCTGAGGCAGGCAGATTACTTGAGGTCAGTAGTTCAAGACCAGCCTGGCCATCATGGTAAAACCCCATCTCTGCTAAAAATATAAACATTAGCCAAGCATGGTGGCATGGTGGCGTGTGCCTATAATCCCAGCTACTCGGAAGGCCGACACAGGAGAATCGCTTGCTTCAACCCCAGAGGTGAAGGTTGCAGTGAGCTGAGATGGCACCACTGCACTCTAGCCTGGGCGACAAAGTGAGACTCCATCTCAAAAAAAGAAAAAAGAAAAAAGAAGTATCTGTTGCATAACTAAATGAAAGAAGCAGCTAAATATTTGACTCTCCAAATTGGGGAAAAAAACTCTTCAGTATACTGTTGAAGAAAAAAGCAAGGTGCAGACGGTATGTGCAACCATTTCCATAAAAAAAAGGGGGGCAGAAAGACACACAGATACGGATGCTTCTATATGCAGAGAATAAATCTAGAGAGAATCAAAGAAACTGCTCATAGTGGGCTGTGGGTGGTGGCTCATGCCTGTAATCTGAGCACTTTGGGAGGCCAAGGCGAGCAGATCACTTGAGGTCAGGAGTTCAAGCCCAGCCTAGCCAACATGGTGAAACCCCGTCTCTACTAAAAAAGTACAAAAACTTAGATAATGGTGGTGCACGCCTGTAATTCTAGCTACTCGGGAGGCTGAGGCAGGAGAACTGCCAGAGCCAGGGAGGCAGAGGTAGCAGTAAGCCAAGACTGCGCCACTGCACTCCAGCAGCCTGGGCAACAGAGCGAGATCTGTCTCAAAAAAAAAAAAAAAAAAAAAAAAAAGAAACTGCTCATAGCGGCTGCCTTTGAGGAGAGAATGTGGCGGAGGACAGAAACAGGGGCAGATGTCTCACTAAACTTTTTTGTGTACAACTCTTAAAAAAAAAAAAAAAAAAACAGATGCATCCATAAAAATGGGGGAAAACCCTGGGTGGGGAGAAAAGATCTTATATTCAGAGATCATGGCCTCCTGAGGCTGGTTCTTGGGCACTTCCTCTTTTTTTTTTTTTTTTGAGACAGAGTCTTGCTCTGTCGCCCAGGCTGGAGCGCAGTGGCGCGATCTCAGTTCACCGTAAGCTCCACCTCCTGGGTTCACGACATTCTCCTGCCTCGGCCTCCCGAGTAGCTGGGACTACTGGCACCCGCCACTGTGCCTGGCTAATTTTTTTGTATTTTTAGTGGAGACGGGGTTTCACCATGGTCTCGATCTCCTGACCTTGAGATCTGCCCGCCTCGGCCTCCCAAAGTGCTGGGATTACAGGCATGAGCCACCGTGCCCGGCCTCTTGGGTACTTCTTAAGGCCAGTTTCACGCCTTCCAGGCCTCCCTGGGGAGGGAAAGGTGAGATCTGATAATCTGCCTTAACCTGTAATAAAGGAACAAGAGCCAGGAAAGCAAATCAGATACTGACCTGGAAGGGAGGCACCAGACACCCTAAGCTTGACAGAAAAACCCCAACACTTGTGTAAGCAACATGTGACAACATTTGTGAAGAGAAAGCATAAAAACTACCAAACAAAAGCACACATGCCTATGAGGATTCACACTAAATGCACTCAGAAAATTTCTGGTTTATCTTCACTTGACTGAGGAAGAAGGTGGTACATGTGAAGTTCTGCCACGTGTTGCTGCAGGGAACCGACTTTCACTTACACATTTAGATAATCAACATTTTGTAAAAATGTCTACTAAAGGAAAACCTGCGAGTTAAGGTTAAAATAATATTCTGTAGATAAGAGGGACCATTAACTAAGGAGATACACGCAGCATGAAAAAAAAAAGGAAAAAGACTGTAAAACTGGGGGAAATCAGGTCAATTCTCTCTGTGGAATAAAGAGAAAACCATGCAAGATGCTCTCATCTACTCAGCCTTTGAAAGCTAATCCGATTGTAGAAGTGTAGATTAATGACCAGGTTGGCACTGAAGCTCTGTTTTATGCTGAGGTTTTTCTTTCCCCAGGAGTGTCCTTTGCTATTCTGTCTGTGAGAGTCTTACTCCCATTGGACTGTTCGTCCTCTCCTAACACTCCCACCCATGAGCTTGGTGTTCTGCCAGCTGCAGTTTTGCCCATTTTGATTGAACATACTGTGCTGCTGGAAACTTTTGACTGCACTGAAACATGAGCTGAAATCACATGCTAGCGAGCTGTCTCTGGGCTCCAGGGGAAGCCACCTCCACCTCGTTGGCACGCTGGCAGAGTACTGCCCCAACCTGTCTGTCCCACAGACAGTGTGTGAGATATGGCAGGGCTGCTTTGGTGCCTGGCAGCCCAACAAGAAGAATCAAATGAAGAAAAAATTAAAGCACCAGTCTCCAAAAACTGTGATCTGAGCTTGGGCTCTATGGAGGCCTTGGGGTTCAGAGTTCTCCCCACTCCAGTGTGGCTAACAATAATGTAGATTACAGCCAACTTAAGAAGGGGCTAGAATCAAATATTCTTCCAATTATGGTCACCCGCCTACTTTTACTTTTTACTTTCGGATTTGGGCTGGTGACCATAATTGGAAGAATATTTAGACTTTTAAAAGTTACTTATACTGCTAAAGTTACTTTTAGATGGGCAATACTGAATATTTAATTATATAACATGCTCATTCCAGTTTAAAAGATGGCAATAATAATTCATTTTATCTTAGTTTGGACCTAAGAGCTGGTTTAATAAGAGCTATTAAGCAGAGACAAGTACTTGCTAGAATGCTTCTATTTTTACAAAAGGCTCATTGTCCATTAATCAACATTTATGAATTGCCAGTGATGTTTGTGCCAGGTCCTATAAAGCTATAAGATTGTTAAAGACACTGAAATCTGGGGCTTTGCCTTACTCTGGATACTCATCTAAGAAAAGAAAAACTGTAAAAGTCAACTCAAAAAAGCACTGTCTTGGCTGGGCACAGTGGCTCATGCCTGTTAATCTCAGCACTTTGGGAGGCCGAGGCGGGTGGATCACGAGGTCTGGAGTTTCAGACAAGCCTGGCCAACACGGTGAAACGCCAACTCTACTAAAAATACAAAAATTAGCCAGGCATGGTGGCGGGCGCCTGTAATCCCAGCTACTTGGGAGGCTGAAGCAGGAGAATCACTTGAACCGGGAGACAGAGGTTGCAGTGAGCTGAGATCATGCCATTGCACTCCAGCCTGGGCAACAAGAGCAAGACTCTGTCTCAGAGAAGGAGGGGAAGAAAAAAGTACCATCTTGGAATGCTCTTGACAATTTAAAAGTGAATTGAGAAAAGACGTGAGAAAGAAAAAGAGAATACCTCAATAACATTATCAAAGAACATATCCAAGACCACTTTTTTTAAGAGACAGGGTGTCGCTATGTCGCCCAGGCTGGACTCTATCGATTTTCCAGCCACAGCCTCTGAAGTACCTGGGACTATGGTTCTACACCACTGTGCCCACCTCAAGACCATTCTGGCTTTAACGTTTTGGTTTTTTTTGAGACAGAGTCTTGCTCTGTCACCCAGGCTAGAGTGTAGTGGCGTGATCTCGGCTCACTGCAATCTCTGCTTCCCGGGTTCAAGTGATTCTCCTGCCTCAGCCTCCCGAGTAGCTGGGACTACAGACGCCCGCCACCACGCCCAGCCAATTTTTGCATTTTTAGTAGAGATGGGGTTTCACCGTGTTGGCCAGGCTGGTGTTGAACTCCTGGCCTCAAGTGATTCACCCACCTCAGCCTCCCAAAGCGCTGGGATTATAGGCGTGAGCCACCGTGCCCAGCCACTCAAGACCATTTTGATTCAATTTCCTGCAAGTTCTATTTGATGCATGTAATAAGAGGTCTAGAGAATCAGGAAGTTACTCTGATAAATAACGCAGATGTCTGTTTGTGCTCTTCCCCAACAATGTATGCAAAATCTTGTATAAGCAATGGCATGCATGAACAATGACTCATTTCTCCAGCACAATTTCATAAAGGTACTGTATGTACCATGTGGTGTTGATATGAAAAACTGATATTCTGTAAGCCTGAAATAGCATTTTCATGGTCTTGTCAAATTATTGGGTATTTATCAGAATTCCACTGAGCTAGATTGTCTAGTTCCAGCAAAGTATCTTTCAAAGTTAAACTAAAAGGTCCTCTTGATGAGGACATTCTCTGTCTTCTTTTCATGGAAATACCTACCTCACTGCATTCAAGGGGGACAGGAGGGGACTGTGAATGAACCACATCCTGCTCACATTTAATGGCTGAGAGGGGAGATTACCTGTCACTCAAGACGACTCCCTCAGCTTCAGGGGGAGCGATTGAGAGCTGGAATGGAGTGTTGAAGTAATGCTGCTGCTCATCTGATCGGTGCACAACTTCACCACCCCTGACAACCAGGAAGCCTGAATCGCCCAGGTTTGCTGTGTGTAAGCGGTGGCTGGTTCTGTCCAGCACCACAATGCAGGCGGTGCTGCTACCTAGAAACAAAAATCATCTCCATTTATTTTTTCTTCCTAGGCTGCCTTTGCACACACATTAACACATAACCCCAAGGAGCAACACACCATAATTTGAATCTTCTTTGCCTAAACAGGACCTTTCTTAGTTATGCTCCACATCCTCTATGAATGTCAATAATACCCTGATCAGGGTTAACATGGTGGGGAAAGAAAAAAGATTTGTATTATAAATAGTAATTGGGCCACCGATGATCTGAATTCTTCCATTTGCAGTGATAGAAAGCAATAAAAATGACTGGTATTTAATCACGCTATTTCAACAGTAGTGCTATCACCTATGCCAAATGCTCAAAAGCATGTTGTTGAGATATTAAGTTTTAATACTTAAATGCCAGAATGAAAATGTTACATTTTCCTGACATTTCTTATTAGTCACTGGCAGGAAGCCTTCTCCACAAAATTCACCAACATTTAAGACAGGGCACATAACTACAATTTTAAACCAGATTTCCATCTGTTGAGGTCATGAAGAACTTTTATTGGAGACTAATGACTCACTCACTATGAGGCAACAAGACCAAATTTCTGCAGGCAGCTTGTGGAATCAACCTGTTCATTCGACAGAGACTCTGGGCAAAGAACTCAAGATAGCTTAGCTGTGCACGGGCCACAGAATCTTCCCTAGACTGAAACGCTAACGGCACAACTAGCAGAGACCGCTCTCAAGTACTAACAGTTAAACCTATACCTACCTCCACCAGAAAATGGCAACATAGAAAATAGGCAGTTCACAAAGAAATAAATGTAGATGATCTGTAAATATATGAAAAAATGACCACCTCACTAGTAACGCTTTTCACCTATTAGTTTAACACGAGTCAAAAGAAGATAATGCATGGTGTTGGCAAAGTGTAGGGAACATGCCCACTGCACAGAACATTCTGTGGGAGTGAAAAGTAAAAGTAAACAACTTTCCTGGAGGGCAAGATAGCCCTGAAAAATGTACCTCCTTTCATCTAGCAATTCCATCTGTGAGAATTTATGCTAAGAAAATAATTAGAGGGACAAACAAGACTTAAGTACAAAAACATTGCTTAAGATGAGGAAGAACTAGAAACAATCTAAACATCTAAAATAAGGGACTGGTTAAATAAATTACAGTACATCCATACAGTGCAAAGATACACCATCACGTAATACTCAGGAGTACAGGCTCTGGAGTCAGCCTGCCTATGTCTGAATCCTAACTCTGCCACTTCCCAGCTCTGTGACGGAGAGAGCTATTTAACCTCTCTGTGCCCCAGTTTCCTCATCCACAAAAACAGGGATAACAGTAAGTACCTCACAGAATTGTTTCTAAGGATTAAAATTAGTTAAGTCATGTCAAACCCTTACAACAGATAGTGTTAGCTATTTTATAGCCATTAAAATTATATAAAATATATTTGAAAGGAAAGGTAACTTTAAAATAAGTAGATTACAAACTCATGAAAGTTTCCTTAACAAAAGATGATGTCAAAACTTAAAGAACTGTACACCAAAAAGAGTAATGTTTACTAGAAGTAAATTTTTTTAAAAAAGCAATAGGCAAAGTCTAAATTATTTAAATGATGGTTAAAAGGAAAACAAAACAAATGGGCCATGGAACCAGCTGTATTAAATCCCAGTGTGTCATCATTTTCCAGTTATATGACCATGGCAAGTCACTTATTCTCTCCAGACTTGTTTCTTCCTGACAAAACAGGCATGGTGGCTCATGTCTGTAATCCCAGCACTTTGAGAGGCTGAGGCGGGTGGATCATTTAAGGCCAGGAGTTTGAGACTAAGCCTCTAAGCCTGGCCAACATGGTGAAATCCCCTCTCTACTAAAAATACAAAAAATCAACTGGACGTGGTGGTGCACGCCTGTAATCCCAGTTACTTGGGAGGCTGAGGCACAAGAATTGTTTGAACCCGGGGGGGCGGAGGTTTCAGTGAGCTGGGATTGCACCACTGTACTCCAGCCTGGGCAACAGTGCAAGACCCTGTCTCAAAAAAAAAAAAAAAAAAAAAAAAAAGTCAGAGGGGAATAACATTAAGTACCTATGTATTTACCTCATGGGGCTGTTGTGAGCACACAGTAGACTCAATTCAAGTTACCATTCTTCTATGCACAAATACGCACAGAAAAAAAATCTGAAAGCATAATCACTCAAATGTTAATAGTTTTCTTAGTGGGATTATGGGTAATTCTTGTTAATTTTGTCCTAACAAAGTAACTTAAAAACACTTAAAAATATACATATCTTTCTCATGCTAACGTACAGAAATTCCATTTCCTTGTTATCTACAGTATATGCATTAGTACTAAACTCATACTATGCTAGCCATTAAGTGTCAATGAAAAGCAAAGCATGGGTACTATAACTCACAGGTAGTGCTGTCAGATAACCCGCTCCATAGCTTACAGTAACAAGGATTGCCCATTACCTTTCCTTCCTAACTCACTGCACATCAACTCTAACCATTTATCATTAATAGATCACCACCCAAAACATCTTCTGAAAACTCATGGGATTATATTCTGAGAAAGAAAAACAACCCGAGTAGCACATCCTTGAAAATTCTGCTGCAAGAAGGACTCATGTGACCCGTTATTACTCACTGATGAAGCCAGGCTATCCTTTGCTACCCTGTGACAGTAACTCGCCGCGTTGGAATCAAAACAGTCCTGGTGAGTGACTGAGCTTCAGTATCCAAAGCAGCACCAACGAGTATAAGCCCGGCCTTACAGAACCATCTGGGCTTGGAGTGTACCCTCCTCCTTTGCCTCCTCAAATTCCTGATGTGTGCACATGGCTCAGGCCCCCGCAGCCTAATATTGGGAGAAAAGCTCATCATTCTCATGTGCTTGGAGAGGAATAAGCAGGCAAAGATGAGTAAGAAAAGCGGTGCTGAGAACCACAGCGTAGGATGTTTAGACAAATGACCCGTACAGATGGGAACCCAGGCGAGTCCCTCATCCTCAAATGGAAATATTGTTATCACCCAGCCCCTTATTTTGTAAACTACTACTAAGCCTTTTGTGTGGCAGAAAAAGGGATAACCTTATTAGGACCAATCCCTCACGTTCTTAAGATACGCTGGCTGCTTAGGACCTTATCAATCCATTAAAGGGTTTCTGAGGAAATCATATATGTCAACAATTAGTCTGTAATGCCCTTAGACCCAAACACAGCTAGAAAGTCAAAGAAATAAATGGTTACAGCTACCAGCTTGCCTTTTATATTGGAATTGCTTTGTAGGCTTTTTCGCAATTGCTGGATTAAAAAAAAAATTACCTAACTTATAAAGTTGTCATGATTTACAATTATATCTAGCTGAAGTTCAGTAAAACTCAGCAGCCTGTCTTTGTCAAAATATGCTTGAGTTTCATTACCAACAGCCTAGAGATGTGTAGATTTTGTGAAAAAGAGGTATGTCAAACATGGTGATGAAAGACTACTTCAATGTGCCTTTTAGGAGAAAAAAGTAATCACAATATTCAATGCAAGAAAATATTATTTTCTCTAATATTAAATTTAAATATATTTTATTAATATCTCCCAGATACATGAGGGTGAACAGAAAGAAAGGGAAAGTGGAATAGGAAAAAAAGCACAGCAAAAACCAAAGCTTTTAAAGTGTAAAATCAGGATAGTTATGTGTTTTGTAACCGGTTCTCTCAAGTCAATGATCGGGGGTCAGGGGGTCAGCAGAGCCACTCTTGAGAACATGCAGGAGGCAGGCCCCTGGAATCTGTGTCTAGGGGCTCTCTCTCCATTTAACATGTGAAGCAAGGAGATCAGAGGTTAAGTGGGTTGCCCAAAGTCACACAGCAAGTTGACAGAGAGGTGCTAGAAATAGAATCTAGAATGTTTCACTGTGCTAGGCAAGCTCCAGATTGCATGTCCAAAACAGGAAATTCAGACAAAGCAGTATATACTGCAACTGCAAGACAAGATTCCTCCTCAGTTTGAAGAAAAACAAGTTAGTTAATCACAGCACAAAGACAGAAGACAGCAGACTGATAAAAAGTACTCCTTACAAAGGACTTTAAACTGAAGGCAAATTCTACAACTGTGGTGATCTCCATTAACACTGAACAGGGGCTGATTTTTTTTTTTTTTTTTTTGAGACGGAGTCTTGCTTTGTTGCCCAGGCTGGAGTGCAGTGGTGCGATCTTGACTCACCGCAAGTTCCCCCAGGTTCATGCCATTCTCCCGCCTCAGCCTCTCAAGTAGCTGGGACTATAGGCGCCCGCCACCACACGGGCTAATTTTTTGTATTTTTAGTAGAGACAGGGTTTCACTGTGTTAGCCAGGATGGTCTCAATCTCCTGACCTTGTGATCCGCCAACTTCAGCCTCCCAAAGTGCTGGGATTACAGGTGTGAGCCACCGCGCCCGGCCGAACAGAGGCTGATTTTAAATGTCAATGGTGACTGGGAGGGAGGCTTTCTAGTAACTAGAAAGATGCTGGCAATGAGCAGAAATGTAATAATACCCTGAGAGTCTGCTTAGAAGGCTGGGTAAGTTCCCAGGAAATCATTTAACAAACAAATGTAGAGGCCTGGCCAAAGGATGCTCCATTAGCATACCAGATAAACAACCCCTAGATATTTGGTTTTAAGTTTTCTAATACAAGATTATCGGGGATCTAATTTGTGCCAAGTTATTTCACCAACTAATCACCTGTTAGCAGTGTGGGGTGACCAAACACAACTTGAACTCATTACAGGTAATGAACTGAATTTTGCCGGCCAGATCCTTTCTTTTCTTTCCTCTTGCTCTTCTTTCTTCTTTTACCAAATTTTAGAATCCCTCAACAATACAGTTTTAACTTTTTATGTTTCTAAACTTGAAATATGTGGAATCTGTTAGGTGGAATTCTGCAATGTTCTCTCTTCCCTTCACAACATGTTCCTGAGTAGAGCATGCAGCTTTAAGTCATTTCTTTTCACAATGTATTTTTCTACAACAGACAGACTTTTAGGTTGTCCCCAGTTCTCTGCTATTATTGGCAACATTTTGAGAACATTCTCATACCTATCTCTTGGTTCACGTATTGTGCAAGAGTTTCTCTAGTCTAGGGTAAACACCTAGAAGTGCAATTGCTGCGGCATACTATGTGTTCATATTTAACACCAAATTGTTTTCTGAAGTGCTGTACCTATCCACATTCCCTCCAAACAGTACTAAGTATTCTGGTTAGCCTATAGTTTCTCTCTCTTTTTTTTTTTTTTTTTTTGGAGACAGAGTTTCGCTCTTGTGGTCCAGGTTGGAGTGCAATGGCGCCATCTCGGCTCACTGCAACCTCCACCTCCCGGGTTCAAGTGATTCTCCTGCCTCAGCCTCCCAAGTAGCTGGGATTACAGGCATGCGCCACCATGCCCGGCGAATTTTTGTATTTTTAGTAGAGACAGGGTTTCTCTATGTTGGTTAGGCTGGTCTCGAACTCCCGACCTCAGGTGATCTGCCCGCCTCAGCCTCCCAAAGTGCTGGGATTACAGGCGTGAACCACTGTGCCCAGCGGTTAGCCTATAGTTTCTCTATCACACTCTGCTTAGTAGGAAGAGCCTCAGAAAAAAGCTGGTCCGATAAGTGATTTTCTTGGTTTTGTTTTTAAATATCTGGGGGGCTTCGTTAGAGGAAAACACATAGGATATCCACTTACCGAGCAAAGGTACTTTATTTTGCAGCAACTCACAGTAGCTTGTGGTGAGAATTCCAATGGGATTACTAGGTACGAACCGTCCTTCTTTTACTAAACGTTCGCATGTCCGCATTAAAGTCCCTGAGAACTGAGACGGATCAACTCCATAGTCTCTCCAGCCTCCTACACCATCTGCGACCCCTGAAGAAAAAAAAAATTACATTAAAAGAACAATCTTACCAACTTCTCAGGAATTCTTACCTCTGTTTTCTCCTAACAGTTAATTTCACTACATGCTACTACATATATTTACTCCAAAGTTCATTATAAAAAGCACTCACGTTTAATGTATTCTACACTAACACTCCTAAGCCACATTCTCTACTTAGAATTTGGCCTTTCATATACTGATGAATAAACTTTTGAGCTACCACAGGGTGGCATTGCCTACCAGCCAAGAGTTCAATTTCAGCAGGATTAGCATCTGTGTATAGATGTATTTGTCATTAATACTTTGTTGTCTTTTATAAGAATGAAAACTGATTTTTAAACAAAGTGCTGATGCTAGTGATGATACAACTGAGGCAGAGCTGGAGATCACAAAGAACATCAAAAGCTGCAAACATTGGTCAATCACTGGGAAATAAAGAACAAAATTGAGAACATATCCCATCCCCTCTCCTTCTACCCTGTAGAGGGCGGTACTGTACAATACAATAGCCATTCCACACGTGGCTACTGCGCATCTGAAATGAGGGTAGCCCAACCTGAGATGTGCCCCTCTAAGTATAAAACACACAGTGGGCTGGGCGCGGTGGCTCACACCTGTAATCCCAGCACTTTGAGAGGCCAAGGAGGGCAAATCATGAGGTCAGGAGATTGAGACCATCCTGGCTAACTTGGTGAAAACCTGTCTCTACTAAAAATACGAAAAACTAGCCGGGCGTGGTGGCGGGCACCTAGTAGTCCCAGCTACTCGGGAGGCTGAGGCAGGAGAATGGCGTGAACTCGGGAAGCCAAGCTTGCCGTGAGCCAAGATTGCTCCACTTCACTCCAGCCTGGGCGACACAGCAAGACTCCGTCTCAAAAAAAAAAAACAAAAAACAAACAAACAAAAAAAAACACAGTGGATTTTGAAAACTTAACATGAAAAAAAGTATAATCTCTTTGGGAGGCCAAGGCAGGTAGATTGCCTGAGGTCAGGAGATCGAGATCAGCCTGACCAACATGGTGAAACCCCGTCTTTACTAAAAATACAAAAAATTAGCCACGTATGGTGGCAGGCACCTGTAATCCCAGCTACTTGGGAGGCTGAGGCTGGGGAATCGCTTGAACCCGGGAAGCAGAGGTTGCGATAAGCCGAGATTGCGCCATTGCATTCAAGCCTGGGCAACAAGAGTGAAATTCCGTCGCTCTGTCGCCAGGCTGGAGTGCAGTGGTGTGATCTCAGCTCAATGCAACCTCTCCGCCTCCCGGGTTCAAGGGATTCTCCTGCCTCAACCTCCCGATTAGCTGGGACTACAGGTGCATGCCACCACACCTGGCTAATTTTTTTGTATTTGTAGTAGAGAAGGGGTTTCACCGTGTTAACCAGGACGGTCTCATCTCCTGACCTCATCATTTGCTGCCTGCGGCCTCCCAAAGTGCTGGAATTACAGGTATGAGCCACCGCACCCGGCCCCCCAAGACCTGCTTGGACAACACAGTGAGTCCCTGACTCTACTAAAAATAAAAAAATTAGCCAGGCATAGTGGTGTGCACCTGCAGTCCCAGCTACTCAGGAAGCTGAGGTGGAAGGACTGCTTGAGGCCCCATGGTTGGGGCTACAGTGAGCCATGATTACACCACTGCACTCCACTAAAAATAAAAAAATTAGCCGGGCATAGTGGTGTGCACCTGTAGTCCCAGCTACTCAGGAGGCTGAGGCGGGAGGACTGCTTGAGGCCCCATGGTTGGGGCTACAGTGAGCCATGATTACACCACTGCACTCCAGCGTGGGTGGACCAGCAAGACCTGGCCTCAAAAAATGAAACAGAAAAAGAAAGAATATTTTGGATATAAAGCACCAAAGAGAATGCATTATCAAGACTGAGCTCACCTTTCTTTATTTACCTATTTTTTTTTTTTTGAGACAGAGTCTCGCTCTGTCACCCAGGCTGAAGGACAGTGGCATGATCTCAGCTCACGGCAACCTCTGCCTCCCAGGTTTAAGTGATTCTCCTGCTTCAGCCTCCCTAGCTGGGACTACAGGTGCTCAACACCACACCTGGCTTTTATTTGTAGGAGAGACAGGGTTTTGCCATGTTGGCCAGGCTGGTCTCAAACTCCTGACTTCAAGTGATCTGCCCACCTCAGCCTCCCAAAGTGCTGGGATTACAGGCATCAGCCACTGCATCCGGCCAAATGTCACCTTTTAAAAAATTAATTATTATTATTTTCACAGACAGTGGCTTGCTCTGTTGTCCAGGTTGGAGTGTAGTGTTAGGATCACAGCTCATTGCAGTCTTGAACTACCAGGCTTAAGTGATCCTCCTACCTCAGCCTCCTGAGTAGCAAGGACTACAGGGTCGTGCCACCACACCTAGCTAGTTTTTGTTTGTCTGGCAATACAGAGACAGGATCTCACTATATTGCCCAGGCTGGTTCTGAACTCCTGGGCTCAACTGATCCTCCTGCCTCAGCCTCCCAAAGTGCTGGGATTACAGGCGTAAGCCACCATGCCTGGCCTCTTTTTATTTTTAGTTAATATGAATACTAGGAAATTTAAAATTACATATGTGGCTTATATTATATTTCTACTGGACAGTACTAGTATAGAGCTTTTCATAGGCCCAAAGAGTTGCCGATGAGTTCAGAGTCTGATTAAAGCTCCTTTATCAAGAGGAAATTAGTGTTTAAGAAAGTCAATAAAATATCAAAGCCATCATACAATCTTCTACTCAAACTCTTGCAAAACACCAAGCTATTCTTTCCAACACTAAAACTAATTTCTATCTACTAAATTCAAAGACACTGAGAGAAAATGTCAAAAATATACATTATTAAGGCTTTAAATGGTCTTTCTGGAAGGATCCATAAGACATATTAGCAATGGTTGCTTTAGAAATAAGGAACTGGAAAGGCCAGGCGCGGTGGCTCAAGCCTGTAATCCCAGCACTTTGGGAGGCCGAGACGGGCGGATCACAAGGTCAGGAGATCGAGACCATCCTGGCTAACATGGTGAAACCCCGTCTCTACTAAAAATACAAAAACTAGCCGGGCGAAGTGGCGGGCGCCTGTAGTCCCAGCTACTCGGGAGGCTGAGGCAGGAGAATGGCGTGAACCCGGGAGGCAGAGCTTGCAGTGAGCTGAGATCCGGCCACTGCACTCCTGCCCGGGCGACAGAGCGAGACTCCATCTCAAAAAAAAAAAAAAATAAGGAACTGAAAATGATCCATGAACAAAATGGGAATTTTTGCCTTTTACTTCATACTATTCTGTATTGTTTTAATTTTATTTTTATCATGAGCATGTATCACATGATTTTTTAAAACAGGGATTGTATAATTTTTAAAACTTTCTGAGCATGAAACTTCCTTCCCATATACACATTTACGTGTACATTCAACTTTAAGAATGTATTTGGTACAAAAGTAGCAGAGTGCCTATATATACATCCCTGAAAAAAGGGCTTAACATGAATTGGACACGTGAGACTATTTCTCTGGGGATGGTAGTTATCAAAAAGAAAGGGAACACACTGAAAAAGTAAGAGGAAACAGAATTGGAAGACATAAAGAAGGCGACAAATAGTTTATCACCATTGGGACAGCAACTTTCCCCAACTATGTGACCAACCAATAAGCCAAATTTCACGATGGGGCAATTCCAAACTAGCTAATTAAAGTAATAAAAAGTCTGGGATTGGTTTCAAAATATTTAAGGGGTTGAAGCAGGAGTGATAGAAGCACAGATGAAACAAGACTGGCCATGAATAGAAGCTGAATAAGAAGTACACCCATTTCTCTACTTTGATATATATTTGAAATTTCCATAACACAACATTTAAATAATAACGATAACAAGTTTACAAAGAAAAAAGACCCTTTTGCCTGCTGTGTGGAGAGCAAGAGTGGAAGGAGGAGATTAAGTAAGAGATCCATTTCATAGTCCACTTTCATATTCCACTCGCAATCTGCTGGCAGTGTGGTTAGAGGTGTGCAGACATTTGGGATCCATGAAACAGAACACGTGGATTGAGGGGTGAGGCTGAGGGAAAGAGAAGCAGCCGGGCTAACTAGGAATCTATCTTACAAGGAACAGCACATTTCACTCTGTTTTTCAAGGAGTTGTGAGGAGATTTGGGAAACTTTTTATATTAAGAGAATTTAAGATCATTTAAATAGGAACTTCTTTGGAGAAATTCTTATTTTACTAGGAGTAAGATTTCACAATTTAAAACACAACAATTTATGTTAAAATACAGAATATAACTATAAGCCTTGCAACACTATCTGATGAATCATTCATTCTTTCCAAACTACTGCCTGCTTCAGGGAAGAATTTCTTCTTAACTAGTCTCTGGTACAACTTCAATTAACTTTAACTACAAACTGGTTTAATCTGCAAATGCCCTTCACAAGAAAACTATTAAAATCTAAGATAACGTTTAGAGTTGATCCTCGATCCTCACACTCACTAAATAATCTGTCAGCAGGTTGAGTCTGACCTGACACAGCCCTTCAACATTAATCAGATTTCTCCCAGAATAGAGCGCAACCTTTCGGGCACCTGTTTGCTTTTTCACACAGGCAAAGGATGCCGAGCAAAACACCACTGACCAAATCTCTTTAGGGGAGACAGAAATTCAAAAAGCATATAAACTCTTCAATAAAGCTGTAGGGAAAAAAGCCTTAATACAGTACATATATATATAACTAAGTTATATGAGGGGAAGAGTTGTATTTGGGATAAGAATCAGACTAAAACTAGAATAACCTACTACATGTATATATGAAACCTAATTTTATTCATATTAGGTGGTTGTTTCTACACAGAAATTAATGTCCTCTATTGCATAAGCAAAAGCTTCAGACTGCAAAGAGCAAGAACACACTTTAAACAGTGGAACTAATACAGATATAAAGGGAAATTTCATTCAGAATACATTTCAAAGGTAAAGAAAACTAATTGTTAAAGGAGAAATTGCTTAAGATCCCAAAGATGTCAGGAATACAACTATCAAACAGCAAAGGATAAGAATAAGAATACCCTAAGAGCAAATGCAGGCCACACGTGGACCACCATATTGTGCACACTGAGCTAGGAAATAAGGGGGCTGAGAGAAGGCCAGTCTCTGAGAAGCTCCCCTGCTAGTGGGGAGTTAGACTTTTCACAGAGAAATCAGACAAATGGCTCCCATAAACGCTGCTGCGGGATGGTCAACAGCCAGTGGTCAGTGCTTATGGACACGACGAGAATGGAGCACCTCAAGAACAGTGCCAGCCTGCTCTGAAAGTGGCATTCGGATAGTCCCTGGCGGGGGTCAGCCAGATTTCCGTGGCAGGGAAGGATAACAAGAAGAAAAGAAAGGCAGACAACTAGACACTGGGGCTTGGGTGAGCAGGGAGAAGCTGAAAAATGCAGAGCAGCAGCGAAAGTTGTAGAAAATCAAGAATGCCAGTTCAAGATTTCTTAAAGTTCTTTATGCTACTGACCTGTGCTGTCTAACATGGGAGCCACTAGCCACGTGTGGCTATTGAGTCTAAAATGTCACTTGTTTGGATTGAGAAGTGCTTACTATTAAGTGTAAAATACATTCTGGATTCCAAAACTTAGTACCAACAAAAGAAAACTAAAATGACTTAGTAATAGTTTTGTTTTCTTTTAAGAGATGGGGTCTCACTCTAGCCCAGGCTGGAGTGGTGACCTGATCATAGCTCACTGCAGTCTTGAACTCCTGGGCTCAAGTGTTCCTCCCACCTCAGCCTCCTTAGTAGCTGGGATTACAGACACACCCCGACACATATAGCATTTTTTTTTTTTTAAGTTTTGTAGAAACAAGGTCTCACTATGTTGCCCAAACTTCTGGGCTCAAGCAATCTCACACCTTGGCCTCTCAAAGTGCTGAGATTATGGGCATGAGCCACTGCATCTGGCCAAGTTTAATATATATATATTAGGCATAGTTAAGAGGTTAACGGCCGGGCGCAGTGGCTCAAGCCTGTAATCCCAGCACTTTGGGAGGCTGAGAAGGGCGGATCACGAGGTCAGGAGATCGAGACCATCCTGGCTAACACGGTGAAACCCCGTCTCTACTAAAAAATACAAAAAACTAGCCGGGCGATGTGGCGGGTGTCTGTAGTCCCAGCTACTCGGGAGGCTGAGGCAGGAGAATGGTGTAAACCCAGGAGGCGGAGCTTGCAGTGAGCTGAGATCCGGCCACTGCACTCCACCCTAGGCGACAGAGCGAGACTCCGTCTCAAAAAAAAAAAAAAAAAAAGAGGTTAACAATGATAATAAAATAGAACAATTATAACAATATACTATAATAAATGTTGTGTGAATGTGGTCTCTATTATTGTTACGTAATGTGGGTGTATTAGTTCATTCTCATGCTGCTATGAAGAAATACCTGAGACTAGGTAATTTATAAAGGAAGGAGGTTTAATTGATTCGTAGTTCTGCATGGCTGGAGAGGCCTCAGGAAACTTACAATCATGGCAGAAGGGGAAGCAAACACATCCTTCTTCACATGGCAGCAGGAGAGAGAAGTGCTGAGCAAAAGGGGAAAAGCCCCTTATAAAACCATCAGATCTTATGAGAACTCACTATCACAACAGTAGCATGGGGGTTTATGGGGATTATTATGGGAACTACAATCCAAGATGAAATCTGAGTGAGGACAATGCCAAAACACATCAATGGGTAACTGAAACCTCAAATAAGGGGGAACTACTGTTTCTGGATTTGGGGAATGAGAAAGTATTGATTAGATTATTCTATAGTTGGCAAGGGCGTGTAAATGCCTTTAAAAGACATTTAATTCTGTCTTGGGTATGTCGAACTTCAAGTGCCAGCAGGGCATCTTTGTGGAAGTGTTGTGTATAAAGTGAGGAACTATGAGTTTGCGGCTGGCAAGGCAAGTTGGGGCCAGAAAATCTGAGAATTGATACCTTAGTGGTGAATGAGACGCTCAGGTAGGGTATCCAGTTTGTCAGAATGATATAATCTCTATGGAGGCAGAGAGAAGTGAAACTAAAAAGTAGGCTGAATTAATAACTAGAAAGGCCTTGAATGCCAAGATAAAGAGGTTGCACCGAATATAGAAGCTATTTCCTTTAATTCACTGTAATCATCTTATGTCTCCATTAATAACATTCCGTGAGCACACATCTAGCTTAAGTGTTTCCTTTGACCCAAAATCCAATTAAAATCACTATTAGATTACGATAATGGTTACATATCAGAAATAGCTGAGCAAAAGACTGAGAAGAGACACAGAAAAATCCTTTAGTGCGTTTTTTTGTTTCTTTGTTTATGTTTTTTCAGATGGAGTCTCGCTCTGTCGCCCAGGCTGGAGTGCAGTGGTGTGATCTTGGCTCACTGTAACCTCCGCCTCCTGGGTTCAAGTGATTCTCCTGCCTCAGCCTCCCCAGTAGCTGGGACTACAGGCACACACCACCACGCTCGGCTAATTTTTTGTATTTTTAGTAGAGACGGGGTTTCACCGTGTTGGCCAGGATGTTCTCGAACTCCTGACCTTGTGATCCGCCCACCTCGGCCTCCCAAAGTGCTGGGATTACAGGCGTGAACCACCGTGCCCAACCTAGTTTTATCTTTTCAATGGAAATGTCAGTTTTATGAAGCAAAATGAGCAATTAGAAAATAGTTATAGTATTTATGTTTCTACAAAGTATTTTATTAGGTTTTCCACAGACTGATTTTTTTTCCCTTTTTCTTTTTTTTTTTGAGACGGCGTCTCGCTCTGTCGCCCCGGCTGGAGTGTAGTGGCCGGAACTCAGCTCACTGCAAGCTCCGCCTCCCGGGTTTACGCCATTCTCCTGCCTCAGCCTCCCGAGTAGCTGGGACTACAGGCGCCTGCCACCTTGCCCGGCTAGTTTTTTGTATTTTTTAGTAAAGATGGGGTTTCACCGGGTTAGCCAGGATGGTCTTGATCTCCTGACCTTGTGATGCGCCCGTCTCGGCCTCCCAAAGTGCTGGGATTACAGGCTTGAGCCACTGCGCCCAGCCCCTTTTTCTTTTTTTAACAGCATCCTGCTCTGTCACCCAGGCTGGAGTGCAGTGGTGCAAACACAGCTCACTGTAACTTCGAACTCCTGGGCTCAAGGGATCCTCCCACTTCAGCCTCCAGAGTACCTATGACTACAGGAATGCACCACCACACACAACTCATTTTTTTTTTTTTTAATTTTTTGTAGAGATGCGGTCTCATTATGTTGCCCAGGCTGGTCTCAAACTCCTGGGCTCAAGTGATCCTCCTGCCTCAGTCTCCCAAAGTGCTGGGATTACAAGCACAAGTCATCATGCCTGGTCTCACAGACTGATTTTCTACGGTTAAGAGTTAAAAAGGGGAGCAGAAAGAGTAGTTCTGGGTGCCTGCCATCATTAAGTGTTTATAAGAAGAAAAAACATTTTTTTTTTTTTTAAAGAAATGGGGTCTCGGGCCCAGCATGGTGGTTCACGCCTGTAATCCCAGCACTTTGGGAGGCGGGGGTGGGCAGATCACTTGAGGTCACGAGTTCAAGACCAGCCTGTCCAACACGATGAAACCCCGTCTCTACTAAAAATACAACAATTAGCTGGGCGTGGTGGTGCGTGCCTGTAATCCCAGCTTTTTGGGATGCTGAGGCAGGAGAATCACTTGAAGGAGGTGGAGGTTGCAGTGGGCCAAGATTGCATCACTGTACTCCAGCCTGGGCGACAGAGCAAGCTGCCACCTCAGGAAAAAAAAAAAAAGAAATGGGATCTCACTCTGTCACCCAGACTGGAATGCAGTGGCGCAGTAATACCTCACTGCGGCCTCGAACTCCTGAACTCAAGAGATTCTCCCATTTCAGCCTCCCGAATATCTGAGACTACAAGCATGTGCCACCATTCCCAGCTATTTATTTTTTGTAGGGATGGGTCCTCGCCATGTTGCCCAGGGTGGTCTTGAACTCCTAGGCTCAAGTGATCCTCCTGCTTCGGCCTCCCAAAATGCTAGAATTACAGGAATGGGCCACTGAGCCCAGCCAAGAAGAAAATTTTAAGCAATTTTCATTTTTCTAATTAACACGTTTTTGTCTTTGCCAAAATTGTATAACCATGCAAAATGGTAGTTATGACCAGGAGTGGTAGCTCATACCTGTAATCCCAGCATATTGGGAGGCTGAGGTAGGAGGATTGTTTGAGCTAAGGAGTTCGAGACCAGCCTGGGCAACAAAGCAAAACCTGTCTCTACAAAAACATTTAAAAATCAGCCAGGGATGGTGGCACACACCTGAAGTTAGTTCCAGCTAAACAGGAGGCTGAGGGTGGGAGGATTGCTCGAGTCCAGGAGGTCAATGGTGCAATGAGCTGTGATCACTGCGATCATACTACCCGCACTTCAGCCTCAGCGACAGAGCGAGACTGTCTCAAAAAAAAAAAAAAGGTAGTTATAACCAAATGATAGCTATCTTAAAAATCCTATCTTCCCAATTACACAGTCGCCTAACTGTGTAATTGCAAAAGGCTCACTGTAAGAAAGACTTCTGAACTAGTCAAAATCAGCAAGAGCCTCTCCAGCACTGTCCTCCATTATCAGCCATCAGCATGATGTTGCAATTATTTTAAACCCTTCCTACTGCACTCATCTTCAGACTGACATGCAGTTACCTACAAAGTAAACGTTTTCTAGAAGAAAGTGATGCCTAGAGAATAAATGCTAAATTTCAATTTTAATATAAGCATCAATGAAGAACAACAATTTGATTTTGTTCACAAATATATTTAATGTACACTCTGGCAGAATTTCAAATATTAAGTAGTACCCAAAGTTAACAGCTTTATTCCTTGCATCTTTCTTTCTTTTTTTTTTTTTTTTTGAGGCGGAGTCTTGCTCTGTCGCCCAGGCTGGAGTGCCGTGGCCGGATCTCAGCTCACTGCAAGCTCCGCCTCCCGGATTTACGCCATTCTCCTGCCTCAGCCTCCCGAGTAGCTGGGACTACAGGCGCCCGCCACCTCGCCCGGCTGGTTTTGTATTTTAGTAGAGACGGGGTTTCACCGTGTTAGCCAGGATGGTCTCGATCTCCTGACCTCGTGATCCACCTGTCTCGGCCTCCCAAAGTGCTGGGATTACAGGCTTGAGCCACCGCGCCCGGCCATTCCTTGCATCTTTCATGATCTCAAGCCATCTTACATCAAGCCTCGCATTCCAAAGCAGCATACTGGCTCTACATGGATTGTCTTTCCATCAGTGAAACACATTTCCTGCCTACTAGGATGGGTACTTGATAGTGAATTGAAACTCTAGAGGAGAAACTGAGTAAGAATCTCGCAGGATCACAAGCATTGAATAATAGAAGTATCAGGAGACCCTCTGTACTCTGAGGAATAAGGGTATCTGCTTTTACGCTTTCTGCAGTAAGGGGCCATCTAATGAGAAAGGGGGCTAAGCAGTATTTATTGCAGTATGACAGCCATCTTATTTTCAGATGCTGAGACTTTTCAAAGACTATAGTGTTCTCAGAGCCAACCTCATTTGTCTAAAGACATCACAGCATGAAGCACTATAATGAGATCAGAGTAGAAAGTCAATTTCCTATCCAATGGAACAGATCACATTTATATCAACATTTCTTTTTCTTTTCTTTCTTTCTTCTTTGAGATGGAGTCTCACTCTGTGGCCCAGGCTGGAGGGCAGTGGTGCAATCACAGCTCACTGCAACCTCCGCCTCCCAGGTTCAAGCGACTCTCCTGCCTCAGCCTCCCCAGTAGCTGGTATTATAGGCACCCACCACCTTGCTTGGCCAATTTTTGTATTTGTATACGGACATGGGGTTTGCCATGTTGGCCAGGCTGGTCTCAAACTCCTGACCTCAAGTGATTCCCCCAGACACAGCCTTGGGCTCCCAAAGTGCTGGGATTACAGGCGTCAACTACTGCATCCAGCCTATATCAACATTTCTTAAACCTCAACTATTTGGGCACTTAAGAACGTTCCCAACGGGAAGCAGTGGCTCATGCCTGTAATCCCAGCACTGTGGGAGGCTGAGGCGGGCGGATCATTTGAGCTCAGGAGTTCGAGAGCAACCTAAGCAACATGGTAAAACCTCCGTCTCTACTAAAAAGACAAAAAATTAGCCAGGTATGGTGGCCAACACGCCTGTGGTCCGAGTTGCTTGGGGGACAGGGGCAGAAGGATCACTTGAGTCTGGGAGCTGTGATTGTGCCACTGTACTCGAGCCTGGGTAACACAGCAAGACCCACCTCAAAAAAAACCCCAACAAAACAAAAAACAAAAAACACTCCCCTGTGATTCAGGACTGTGAAATATACCTGCAAATAATTATCCCAAAGGGAGAGTCGCTTGATCCCAGGAGGTTGAAGTTGCAGTGAGCTATCACTATGCCACTGCAATCCAGCCTGGGTGAAAGAGCGAGACACTGTCTCTATTTTAAAAATAAAATAAATTGGCCGGGTGTGGTGGCTCACACCTGTAATCCCAGCACTTTGGGAGGCTGAGGCAGGCAGATCATCTAACGTCGGGAGTTCGAGACCAGCCTGACCAACATAGTGAAACCCTGTCTCTACTAAAAATACAAAAATTAGCTAGGCGTGGTGGCGCATGCCTGTAATCCCAGCTACTCAGGAGGCTGAGGCAGGAGAATCACTAGAACCCAGGAGGCAGAGGTTCCAGTGAGCCGAGATTGCACCATTGCATTCCAGCTTGGGCAACAAAAGCGAAACTCCATCTCAAAAATTAAAAAAAAAAAAAAAGAAAAAAAGAAAAAAATTAGCCTGGCCTGGTGGCGCATGCCTGTAGTCCCAACTACTCAGAAGGCTGAGGCAGGAGAATCATTTGAACCCAGGAGGCGGAGGTTGCACAGGGAGCCGAGATCGTACCACAACACTCCAGCCTGGGCAACAGATTGAGACTCCGTCTCAAAAAAAAAAAAATCCAAAATGAATGAAAAGCAGGATTACTGAAAAACTATATTCAACAAATATATTCTGTCAAGTTATACATAAAAATGCCATTTGCTTTTTGACTAATAACAGTCCTTTCAGTTCTATGGAAGTAAAATTATATAGATTATGCTGCACTTCCTGTTTTAACAAGCAAGTGAAATACTCCCTTTGCAAGAAGTTTCTGGCCCAGTGCAGTGGCTCACACCTATAATCCCAGCACTTTGGGAGGCTGAGGTGAGCAGATCACTTGAGGTCAGGAGTTTGAGACCAGCCTGGCCAACATGGTGAAACTTCATCTCTACTAAAAATATAAAAATGAACCAGGCATGGTGGCGCACGCCTATAATACCAGCTAGTTGGGTAACTGAGGCAGGAGAATCACTTGAACTCAGGAAGCAGAGGTTGCAGTGAGCTGTGATTGAGCCACTGCACTCCAGCCTGGGTGACAGAGCAAGACTCTGTCTCAAAAAAGAAAAAAGAAAAGGAAAAACAAAAGAAGAAAGATGTTTCTGGCCAGGCGCAGTGGCTCATGCCTATAATCCCAGCACTTTGGGAGGTCGAGGTGGGTGGATCACCAGAGGCCAGGAGTTCGAGACCAGCCTGGTCAACGTGGCAAAACCCTGTCTCTACTAAAAATACAAAAATTAGCTGGGCTTGGTAGTGGGCACCTGTAGTCTCAGCTACTTGGGAGGCTGAGACAGAACTGCCTGGACCCGGGAGGCAGAGACTGCAGTGAGCACAGATTGCGCCATTGCACTCCAGCCTGGGCGACAGGGTGAGTGAGACTACATCTCAAAAAAAAAAAAAAAAAAAAAAGACGAAAAAAGAAGTTTCCATTCCACATTAATCACAATGAAATCTGTGTCTTTTGATTCTCCAGAGATCAAGACTATGTCAAGAATAAGATCTCTAAGCAGAAGTAAATTCAAAAGTGAAGGTAATGAAGCTCAAAGGATGGAAAGAAAGGTTCAACTCTGTAATAAAATGTGTGAAAATGGCCGCATGAGGTGGCTTACGCCTGTAATCCCAGCTCTTTGGGAGGCTGAGGCAGGTGGATCAACCTGAGGTCAGGAGTTCGAGACCAGCCTGGCCAACATGGTGAAACCCCATTTCTACTAAAAATCAAAATTAGCCATGCATGGTAGTACATGCCTGTAATCCCAGGTACTCAGGAGACTGAGGCAGTAGAATCGCTTGAACCTGGGAGGCGGAGGTTGGGGTAAGCCAAGATTGCGCCATTGCACTCCAGTCTAGGCAGCAAGAGCAAAACTCCATCTCAAAAAAAAAAAAAGTGTGAAAATAGAAACTACAGGCAAAACTCAAATAACAAAATCAAAGCTGGAATAAGTGGTTCATTTTGTGTTTGAGAATTCCAAACAAAATAGCTATTCCTTGCTAGCTTAGTAAATATGAGACTACTTAAGAATTAATCAAATTAATGAGCCTCCACATACACTTACACCTATGTCTAGACTACTTCATTACCTAGAGAAGATAATTTCCAGACTATTCTGGGCAGCTGCCTTGTCTTAAAAAGCAGTGAAAGGCGCTGACATGAGGATTAGGAAACAACTGTGTGAAGGCAAAGAAACTTAAGGTCAACCTTTTAAAAGTAAAAATGCTCTTCCTTTAACTTCAATAATTCTGTGTAAATACCAAACACTGAATGCGGAATTATCTATTCCGGTTCAACTGTGGCTTGGGGAACTTGTGCAACTTACAGACTTGGTATGAATCACTGGCCTGCCTTCCACAAGCTGCAGAGTTGAAGGTTAAGTCACTGAAAAGGTCACTTCACTTCTTTCTGGCCTGCAACAGTATCTTCCTCAAATGCCAAATGCTGTTAGCAATGCTTTCTGGACAGGAGGAAGCAACAAACAAATCATCTGGGAGGTCATACTTATTGTAAATTATGAACGGCAGAGGCAGGGCACTAAGTATGTTACAGAATTAAGAGCCTCTATTAAAGCTGTGGCTTCAGTTTGTTTTCAGGTGTTAGAAAATGTCACATAATACCAAATAATTCAAAAATTAAGTAAGGAAGTAACAAGCAATTAAAGGTGAGCTATCTGATATGTGCCTACTTGCACTGGCCCTTTAGGCCGGGGAGAAGATTTTCCTTCTGCTTATAATTTACAAGATTAGATCTAGAATTCTTGTCAACCTGTTATTTATGACAAGCCATAAATCCTTGACCTAACCCCAAAGAAGATACTATTTACCCACCGCTTTCTTCACCCTCTATGAAAATAAGGGCTGGCCTTGACTAAAATAGGCACCCTCTGGGAGAGGTCTATAGTCACATGCGGCCTGGCACAAATGTAACTTTTTTTTCCCCTTTAAATGAGAACATCATTCTTTGAATAGCCTGCCAAGTGGAGAGCTGTCTCTTAACTTCTGAACACTAATTTTGTATACACACACACATACACACACACATATATATATATTTTTTTTTGAGACAGAGTTTCGCTTTTGTCGTCCAGGATGGAGTGCAATGGCGCAATCTCAGCTCACTGCAACCTCCACCTCCCGGGTTTAGGAGATTCTCCTGCCTCAGCCTCCTGAGTAGCTGGGATTACAGGCATCCATCACCATGCCCGTCTAATTTTTTGTATTTTTAGCAGAGATGGGGTTTCACCATCTTGGCCAGGCTGGTCTTGAACTCCTGACCTCGTGATCCATCCACCTTGGCCTCTCAAAGTGCTGGGATTACAGGCATGAGCCACCGCGCCTGGCCCATACTTTCCAATTTTTTAGCAATGAGTAATGTTAGTTTTATGGGAAGGATGACAAGAACTATTTATGTAAATCAGGTAAAAACTACATTCTATACTTACATTTAATATTAAAACTATCCAACACATTTTATTGGATATTTACTGTATGCAAGACACTATGGTGAAAGGGAGCTAAAGGGATTTATATGTAATAAAATGGTGAAAGGGAGCTAAAGGGATTTATATGTAATAAAATATTTCCTGCATATGGGAACTGAAAATCAAGTGATGATTTTGTCTGGGGAGGACAGTTTAGGGAGATTCAAGATATATGACTACAATAAAGCAAAATATGCACCAATAAAAACAAAAGCGGCCGGGCGCGGTGGCTCAAGCCTGTAATCCCAGCACTTTGGGAGGCCGAGACGGGTGCATCACAAGGTCAGGAGATCGAGACCATCCTGGCTAACACGGTGAAACCCCGTCTCTACTAAAAAATACAAAAAATTAGCCGGGCGAGATGGCAGGCGCCTGTAGTCCCAGCTACTTGGGAGGCTGAGGCAGGAGAATGGCGTAAACCTGGGAGGCGGAGCTTGCAATGAGCCGAGATCGCGCCACTGCACTCCAGCCTGGGCGACAGAGCCAGACTCCGTCTCAAAAAAAAAAAAAAAAAAAAAAAAAAAAAAAAAAAAAAAAAGCAAAGAAGGTCAGATTATGCGTAGCTGAAGGAATCAAAAGGATTCATGAACAAGTGTCTGAAATGAGCCTTGAAGGATAAAAGAAAACATGAGTTGTAGGAGAGGTTGACGAGACAGGCATTTTGAGCAACTCCCTAGGATTCTGACTTACAGGAATAAAGTACAAGTCATAGTAGGTAAGAGTTCTAAGAGCAGGGAAACTTGACCTCCAGGTCTATTACACTCATGCCAGGAACCTCTCACCATTAATCAGCGCAAACAATGCAGTACAGAGCTTATGGCATTTAGGAGGTCCCAGGAAAGGCTGGCCTGAGGCTACCAAACTCAACAAGGCTTGTGAAGCTTTTGTTTTAACTAATGGTTAACAGTTGAGCAAAACCCCTTAATTAAAACAAAAGTAATAGCTAATAACTAAGTAAAATTCACCATCAGCCAAAATCACCTCCCTAAAAGAAAGTCTAAAATGATAATTTCTTTTTTTTTTTTTTTTTTTTTGAGATGGAGTCTCGCTCTGTGGCCCAGGCTGGAATGCAGTGACTGGATCTCAGCTCACTGCAAGCTCCGCCTCCTGGGTTTACTCCATTCTCCTGCCTCAGCCTCCCGAGTAGCTGGGACTACAGGCACCCACCACCTCGCCCGGCTAGTTTTTTGTATTTTTTAGTAGAGACGGGGTTTCATCGGGTTAGCCAGGATGAGTCTCGATCTCCTGACCTCGTGATCTGCCCGCCTCGGCCTCCCAAAGTGCTGGGATTACAGGTTTGAGCCACTGCGCCCGGCCTAAAATGATAATTTCTAACTGGAAAGGCAATGTGGGATACTGAGCAAGGACACAGGCTCTGGAGGCAGATCTGGGTTCAAACTCCAGCCCCAGAACAAGATGTGCTAAGCGTGGCCTTGAGCAGCTCTCTGAGCTTCAGTAGTTTCACCTGTGAATGGAGCTGTATCCTAGATTTCACAGGGCCGGTGTGAGGAACGAGGATAACCTGTTCAGAACACCTGCCAATGCTCCGCTCACAGCCAACATTCAGCAAGTGACAGTTATGCCTATCTTTAAGAAAGGCCAGTGAGCAGCAAACAGACCAGCCTAGACTGCAGCAATCAGAAAACAGTCTTTGGCCCATGTTTGTAGGCTGCCAGCTCTACAAACACTAGTCTGTGGTCACAACCAAAAGACAATGCCCACTCAGAGACAATGCATAAAAGATTAGTCCATTCAGCTCTTTCAGTCACACATCCACCACCATTCAATATTCCATTAAACATTCAACAGTAACATTTTCAAGTACTAAGAAATAAACGTATATTTGTCTCCAAAAATAACAAGCAAAAAAGGATTTACCTGCACTTTGAAAAGAATATTTTCCCCAGAAGGACTCTGAAGTAACCTTATTTAGCAAATATTTATTCAGAGCCTGCCGCCTCCTCTGTGTCAGGATTCCAACTCAAAGATTTCTCATTTTACATGGGAAATCCTAAAACTATGAGGAATACATACATGGGCCTAACCATTTTCTTTGTCACTACAATAATACCAGTGCCTTTATAGCGATTTTCCCTTCTCTCTTCTTCCTCTGTATATTGTGAGACCCCAGAGGGCTGAGTCTCACACCGCTAACCGTCGTTTCATCCCCACTGGCTGGCCTATTACCTGGCCCAATGATTCCCCACCCTTGCTGCACACTGAGATTACCTATGGAACCCCAGCCCTACTCCCTGAGTTGGTGTGGCCAGGGTGGGCCTAGGCCTCTCAGCACAGGTTATTCTAACGAGAATTAGCAGTCCAGCTGGATGGAAGCATTCCACAAGCCTGATGGTTCTGCTTGTAAATTGCTTCTTATACCAAACAATCCCATTTTGTGTTCCCAAACTTGATCCTTCCTTTTTGTATTTCCCACCCTAATTAATGGCAGCCCAGTTACCCATACTTCTAGGCTTAGAAACCTTAAGGCATCTTCCAAGTGGAAAACCTCTAAATCAATTTGCACTCCTCTTTCTCTTTCATCCGCTGACCAATTATCACCAAGTCTACAATGAGTCTGAAGCTCTACTACTTCTCACTGCCCTAGGTAAAGCCCTTTCTAGCTCAGACTATTTCAGTAGCTTCGTAACTGGTCTTTTGCCTTCAGTTCTCCCATTACACCCTCTGTATCGATTTGTTTTTTTACAACATCGCAATGTCCATGTTACTTCTCTAGTCAAATACCTTCCATGTATATATATTTATTTGCTTGTATATGTAAAATATTCTTTAGGAGGATACACAGAAACTAACAACTCTGGTTGCCTCTTGAGAGGACTTTGTAGCTTGGAGACAAGGGTGGTGAGACTTCACTGTGCACTCTTTTGAATTCTGAACACCTTTTAAATTCTCTACCATTTGAATGTGCTGCCTCTTCAAAAGCAAAGACCTCTTCTATAGCTTCCTCCCCACCTACCCCCCAAAAAACAAACAAAACCAAACAAAAGAAACCACCCAATTCCTTAACATGACAATTTAGTCTCAGTCTATTTTCTAACACCAATTCTCAACACTGCCCCCTATGCCAACCCTACCAGCCATGAAACAGCTACAGTTTTGGGGATCTACTTTGCCTTTGCTGAGCCCTCAATCTGGAGCATCCCCATTCTTCTTATTTGCCTCAGCTTACTGAAAAACCCGTCTCTTAAGGCCTGACGCTGTGCCCCTACAACCTCATGCGTATTCTTTTTTATTTTTATTTTTTGAGATGGGAGTCTTGCTCTGTAGCCCAGGCTGGAGTGCAGTGCCGCTATCTCGGTCACTGCAAGCTCTGCCTCCCGGGTTCACGCCATTCTCCTGCCTCAGCCTCCCGAGTAGCTGGGACTACAGGCGCCTGCCACCACGTCCGGCTAATTTTTTGTATTTTTAGTAGAGACGGGGTTTCACCATGTTAGCCAGGATGGTCTGGATCTCCTGACCTGGTGATCCACCCGCCTCGGCCTCCCAAAGTGCTGGGATTATAGGCATGAGCCACCGCGGCAGGCCCTCTGCGTATTCTTTCACACCAGTCCCGTGCATGTTTGCCTTCCCCACAGGACTATGAAACATCAGGGTTGAAGTCTGTTTTGTTCATTGGTCTTTAAAACACCTGTCAGGAACTAATAGGAAGCAACTAATAAACAATGAATTCAGCTGACCACACATGAAAAGTTAGAACACCAATCATCTGGTATACAAACTTTCAGCCAAAAACTCCAAAGGGATTGAACCTAGTAACAGATCCTAGCGTTTCACAAGGTGTCATTCCCTGGGTTAGAACTCGCTACAAGATGTTCCTCTAATAGGCCATTCAAAGAGAAGGCTGCCAGGCAAGATGGCTCAAGCCTGTAGTCTCAACTACTTGGGAGGCTGAGGCAGAAGGATGGCTTCAGTTCAGGTCGAGGCTGCAATGCACTACAACTGCACCTGTGTAGAGAAAAGCTAATGCACTCCAGCCTGGACAACACAGCAAGACCCTGTACTCCCCCCATCCTGCTCCCCCCACCCCCAAAAAAAGCCAGGCATGGTGGCTCACACCTGTAATCCCAGCACTTTGGGTGGCCAAGGTGGACAGATCACTTGAGGTCAGGAGATCAAGACCAGCCTGGCCAACATGGTGAAACCTCATCTTTACTAAAAATACAAAAAATAGCCAGGCATGGTGGCGGGCGCCAGCTATAAGGGAGGCTGAGGCAGGAGAACTGCTTGAACCCAGGAGGTGGAGGTTGCAGTGAGTGGAGATCACACCACTGTACTCCAGCCTGGGCGACAGAGTGAGACTCCGTCTCAAAAAATAAAAATAAAAAAAGACAAAGAGAGGACTGAGCTGATGGAAAGAGCATTAAAGAAAAGTCTGGAGATAACACTGCTCCCAACTTTCTTTGCCACTAACTGGACCTAAGATACTGGTCAAATCATTTCTCTAAGATTTAGTTTCCTCATCTGTGAAATGAGGGGCAGGAAGACACAGTCTCTCTAGAGTCCTTTTCTTGGATCCAAGACTGTGGGACTTTTAAGTCACACTGCAGGAAAAAAGAGCCAGTTTAAGAAACTCTTTATAAACAAAGGTTAACAAATAGGGCTATCCTGTCTTCATTCAGTTAGGAAAAGAAAACAAAACAAATAGGGCTATACTTTGCATTTCACATACAATATTACATTTACTGCATGAACTAGTTTTGAAACAAAGGCTCCATTTCAGGCTTCCCAATTTACCATCTCTTGTCCTTATTGCACTGCCACATGTATATTTCCAGTGAAGTTTCAAAAATGATTTAGAGAGTGGAAACACTGCCCCTTGTCCTTTCACTTTAGTTTTAAACACCTAACTAAAATGTTGGCAAAGTTTTTCTTTTCTAAGCCACTAACAAACACCTCAACCACTTTTCAATTTGAAATTCTAATAAAAGAATAAAAGATGATGGTCAAGCACAAGATCCTGGAACAACAACAACAACAAACAAGATGGTTATAAATTAGTATTGACTTCACTGAAGTCAAATGATCTATAAATATGCATGTATAGAATTGTGCAGTAATTATTGCTGCTCACCTCTAACTGTGCCTAATTTATAAATTAAACTTTATCACAGCTATGTATGTATGTATGTATGTATGTATGTATGTATGTAGAGGAAAAAACATAGCCTATATAGGGTTTGATACTAAACAGTTTCAGGCATCCATAAAACACACTAACCCTGTTATCCAAAGATCATTGAGGGTTTGGTGAATTGTGTATTTTAATAAGAAAAAAATGACAGGATCAAAATGGCCTCTCAAAACCAAGAGAAATGGATTTCTAAGAACAATGCATACATAAGGCATCCTTATTTAGACTTTCTCATTTCATTGAAACACTAATGATTCCACCACCAATTAGTGGTCAACCTAGAGGCCATGAACAGTTTTCTAGCTCTTATGGAAATAGCTTAAATCTTATTTTCTTGCCCCAAACTGCTATTCAAACATAGCAGATGTGAAAACAGAAGCACTTTTTGTTTGCCTCATTTGTTGCCCAGCCAACCTTTTGCATTTACCTCAAATGACAGCATAGACTAATTTTGATAAGTCAAAAAACTTGCTAGATAGCAGCATCCTTGAAAGATAACGTGGCTGGGTGCAGTGGCTCACCTCACACCTGTAATCTCAGAACTTTGGGAGGCCAAAGCGGGCGGATCATGAGGTCAGGAATTCAAGACCAGCCTGGCCAACATAGTGAAACCCCATCTCTACTAAGAATACAAAAATTAGCCGGGTGTGGTGGCATGTGTCTGTAGTCCCAGCTACTAGGGAGGCTGAGGCGGGAGAATTGCTTGAACTGGGAGGCGGAGGCTGCAGTGAGCTGAGACCACGTCACCGCACTCCTGCCTGGGTGACAGAGTGAGTCTCTGTCTCCAAAAAAAAAAAGACAAAGATAACAATGTACAGAGTAGTCCAAAAAGAAACAAATTCCCTTTCTTTTCAAAATACTTCGTTAATGAGTACCAGAACAGTGCAAAAATGTGTTGGAATTTGCCAAGTAAAATAGTACTGGGCCCTTCAGCAGAAAGCACTCCTTATAGTAAGTCACTTTCTTAGTCTCTGGCAAAGTTTTTGCAGTCATTTTGTAGTCCTTAGGATTCATACCAACAATTCAATCCATTCTAGAACAGTTCATCAACTATAAACTTACTCATCTCGAAAACAACTATTTAGGAACCTAGTAAATTCATAAATTCTTAAGTGAGACAGACTCAAGATCAACAATAAGTTTGCTGATGAGAGCAATTTCACAGAGTTGGGAAAGTAATATATAACCTTTCTGGAGGACCTATGATAATCTTTTTTTATTTTTATTTATTTATTTATTGGGACCAGTCTCACTCTGTCGCCCAGGCTGAAGCGCAGTGGCGTGATCTCGGCTCACTGCAACCTCTGCCTCCTGGGTTCAAGCAATTCTCCTGCCTCAACCTCCTGAGTAGTTGGGATTACAGGCGACTGCCACTACGCCCAGCTAATTTTTGTATTTTGAGTAGAGACAGGTTTTTACCATGTTGGCCAGGCTGCTCTCAAAATCCCGACCTCAAGGGATCTGCGTGCTTTGGCCTCCCAAAGTGTTGGGATTATAGACGTAAACCACCATGCCTGGCCCTATGGTCATCTTTATCAAAGGCCTTGCAAATGCTCATAGGCTTTGACCCAGGAACTCCTCTTCAACGAATTTACCCTAAGGAAATATTCGGATGTAAAGAGATACTCATTCTAGTGTTGTTTATAACAGAAAATTGGAAACAACCTAAATAACCAGAAATAAGAGGACTGGTTTAGTAACTGATAGGCTATACATGCAGGAGAATATGATGCAGTTATGCTTACCAGTATGGAAACATGCACTTCAACATGCTTTTGGAGTCATACACTATTACAAACTCCATTTGCATACTCTTGCAACTTTTTAAGCTTTACAGAGTAGAATGCATATTAATCCAATGTGTATTCTATGTTATTTAATAACATGTATACAATTATATACACAAAGGCTAAAGGGAACCACAATGACTATAGCTTACTATAGCTGAGTTATGAGTTATAGGTGTTTTATGTGGTACTTCTCTGAAGATGTGTTACTTTTATAAGTACTAAACAGCCATTATTTAAAAAGCACTACACAGGCCGGGCACAATGGCTCACACCTGTAATCCCAGCACTTTGGGAGGCCAAGGCGGGCAGATTGCTTGAGATTGGGAGTTCAAGACCAGCCTGACCAACATAGAGAAACCCTGTCTCTACTAAAAATGCAAAATTAGCCGGGTGTGGTGGCACATGCCTGTAATCCCAGCTACTCAGGAGGCTGAGGCAGGAGAATCGCTTGAACCCGGGAGGTGGAGATTGCGCCACTGCATTCCAGCCTGGGCAACAAGAGCAAAACTCTGTCTCTAAATGAATAAATAAATAAAGGCACTACACAGGCTGGCACGTGGTTCATGCCTTAAATCCCAGCACTCTGAGAAGCTGAGGTGGGAGGATCGCTGGAGCCCAGGAATTTGAGACCAGACTGGGCAACACAGAGAGACTCTGTCTCTACAATTAAAAAAAAAAAAAAAAAAATTAAGCATTAGACATGCAAGCAAGAGACCTAGGTTCAAGTCCCAATATAATACTAACTATACTACCATTATTTGATGTGTCAATTTTATAGATGAGGAAACAGATTCAGATTAAGTGGAGATAAGAGCAGAAGCTTCGTAGTTACAAAGATTAAATAAGGTAAAATATAAAAATGCTTTGCAAGTTCTAAGGCACTATATAAAGCACTAGAAGGATGGGAGAATCATGTTTTGTGTTAGATACCAAACAACTGGCTTAGAAGAAAAAAGAATGAAGCATTTTTACTTCTTAAAGAAAAGCTTCTATCCTTCCCCATTCCCCAATCCTCAATCCCCAATCCTGTTGGGGATTTTTCCTGTTGGAGATTTTATTCAAAATATTTAGCTTATCTTTTCTTCTTTAAAACTTTAAATTGAAAGAGCTGTGCCAGTTGTCAATTCAAGTTGAAATGAATAATAAGTCATGTGTTAGCCTAATGCCCTCTGCAATAGGTCAGCTTTTACCAAAAGTCTTGATTTATGACATCCAATTTTGTGAACTGTTAGGAAACAAATTATTTTAGTTCTCAGGGAAATAGAAAACTCCCTATCAGATTATTATTATTATTATTATTTTTGAGACAGAGACTGGCTCTGTCATCCAGGTTGGAGTGCAGTGGCATGATCTCGGCTCACTGCAACCTCTGCTTCCAGAGTTCAAGCGATTCTCATGTCTCAGCCTCCCTAGTAGCTGGGATTACAGGTGCATGCCACCATGCTGGTTTTTTTTTATTTTTTTATTTTTTTTTAACTTTTAGTGGAGACAGAGTTTCGCCATGTTGGCCAGGCTGGTCTTGAACTTCTGACCTCAAATGATCCATCTGCCTTGGCCTCCCAAAGTTCTAGGATTATAGGTCGTGACCCACCGCACCCAGCCCCTATCATATTTTTAAAATATATGACAACTCCCAAACAAGACAGACTCATAAATTTTATTGCTAACAACAAAAATTAGGATCCAGGACATCACTTCTTAAAAGAGACCAAAGGTTAACATCTAATTTTGAAAGGCAAGCTCACATTATTTTAATAAACTAAAACTTCCAGTTTGAAAAGTCCAATTTCTTTAGAAATAAAATACTGCTAACTTACTTTTGCAAAGCATTTTCCTAAAACTTCTGAACCTAAAGCCCCAGGCAAGACCTCTCTCTAGAAGGCATGGGAACATAAAATGAATCTGACATTTAGCTTGAACTTAACTTTAGCATTTGAGCTACTCAAAGGACATGGTTGTAGGTCACATTCTAACCTGGTGTAGTGCTTCTGGTGTCACACACTAGTACAAACTCCATTTGGATACTGTTGCAACCATTCAGGTTATGTATTGCCCAGTTTCATAAAGCAGTGCTAAAGTTCAGGGTACAGCCTCCTCCCATCCAGGAACCCCAACTCAAAAAAAAAAAAAAAGAAACCTCCACAACAGCTTCCATCTGTAATCTACCTTCTGCTACAATTTAAAACCTCCTTTAAAATGCACTTATAAAAAGTAAATAGTTATGCTTCTAAAATTCAATTACTTGCACTACAGAAGGATGCAACCAGAATCCTTTAAAGAGATTATTAAGAAATTGAGAGATAAACTGTAAGTTAGGAAAATTTTAAACTAAGCTAGAAAAATCTCAAAACATTTGTGAAGAAAGGAAAAGTAGCTCTGAAGCTATAACAAATGAGGAAATGACTTCAAAATAAAGGTACCTTATAAGTACCTTATAAAACTGCAATACACCTATATAGCAAAATGAGAAAAATATCAAGGAACAGAAGTTTAAAAAGCAAACAGCAAACCTCCTCTATCCATCAACCCTGTAATCTTACGTATTACAGAATGAAAGAACACTCAAAATAGTCAGAAAGCCACTAGTCAGTGGCTTCCTAAACCCTGCTATTTCATTAGTCCTAGATGGCTCTTTTACTAAACCCAGTCACACTTCCTTATTAATATTCCACAATTCTCTTGGAAGCTCACAGCTCATTATGAAATCAGGCATATTTAAAATACCGACTGATCTCAGAATTTATATATTTGATTACTGCAATTTAAAAAATATTTTCGCTTATATGAAGTAATTATATGTATATTAATACTATATAACTACATAAAAAAAGAGCTATGTTTCTCACAAAGTTAAACAGGGTTACAATATGACCCAGCAATTCTACTCCTACGTATATATCCCCTCAAATTAAAAACATATGTCCATACAAAAGCTTGTACACAAATGTGCTTAGTACTATTCACAGCAGCCCAAAGTGGAAACAATTCAGTGGCCCCATCAACAGATGAATGGATCAACAAAATGTGGTATATTCATACAATGGAACATTATTCAGTCATAAAAAGGGAGGAAGTACTAACACATGCTCCAACATGGATGAACTCTGAAAACATGCTAAGGGAAAACATGCTAAGGGAAAGGCCACATATTACATGATCCATTTGTATGAAATGTCTCAAACACAAATCCACAGACAGAATCTAGTTTCTGTTGCCAGGGACTGGGGGATGGGGAGTGACTGCTAATGGATAGGGGGTTTCTTGGGTAGTTATGAAAAACATTCTGGAACTAGATAGTGGCAGCGGCTGTATAACTCTGTGAATGTAAAAACTACTGAACTGTACACTTTAAAAGAATACATGCTATGGAATGTGAATTATACATATCAGTTTTTAAAAATTCACTCAAGGGGCTGGGCGTGTGGCTCACGCCTGTAATCCCAGCACTGTGGGAGGCCAAGGAAGGTGGATCGCCTGAGGTTAGGAGACTAGCCTGGCCAACATGGTGAAACCCCATCTCTACTAAAAATACAAAAATTAGCCACGTGTAATGGTGGGCGCCTGTAATCCCAGCTACTTGGGAGGCTGAGGCAGAACTGTTTGAACCCAGGAGGCGGAGGGTGCAGTGAGCCAAAATCGCACCGCAGAGGTTGCAGTGAGCCAAAATCACGCCACTGCTCTCCAGCCTGGGCACAAGAGCGTGACTCTGTCTCAAAAAAAAAAAAAAAGGCCGGGCGCGGTGGCTCAAGCCTGTAATCCAGGCACTTTGGGAGGCCGAGGCGGGCGGATCACGAGGTCAGGAGATCGAGACCATCCTGGCTAACACGGTGAAACCCCGTCTCTACTAAAAAAATACAAAAAACTAGCCGGGCGAGGTGGCGGGCGCCTGTAGTCCCAGCTACTCGGGAGGCTGAGGCAGGAGAATGGCGTAAACCCGGGAGGCGGAGTTTGCAGTGAGCTGAGATCTGGCCACTGCACTCCAGCCTGGGTGACAGAGCGAGACTCCTTCTCAAAAAAAAAAAAAAAAAAAAAAATCCACTCAAGGTCATATTTGCTATCAACAGGTAGATGAAGCTAGAATCTGACTTTGAGAAAATTATGGCACATCCTGCACATGTATCCTGGAACTTAAAATAAAATTAAAAAAAAAAAGAAAAGAAAGAAAATTATGGTAATATAACGAGACTGGTGTCCTGACATGGCTTGAAATCTAGCTGAGGAAAATTCCAACGAGGACTTCTTGAAAGACTGATGTCAGCGGGCACACACACACTCTCAAGGTGACTACTTTTTTAAATGGACAACTCACTTTTAGAATAGTGGTTCTGTAAGTATATTAAAATGATCATGATTGTTTGAGAACACCAGATTCTACCTCATCCATTCACTTCCTAAATAGAATTTAGATCTTAATTTTGTTCACACGATCTTTATACCTTAAGACAACTACTTTTAAGATGGACATTACTCACAAAAACACTTCAAAATCCTGACCACGATCAAAATCAGATCCAAAGGCTGGGATATGAAATTTTAACTTCATTTTTAGGTTTCAAGTTGAACCAAGCTTAAATAAACATCCCACAGTTTCATAATAAATACTTTACAATTCTATTCAGAGGTCAAAATTTATATGGCACAGACCAGGCTGCCATTTTAAAAATAAGTGGTTTCTGTAAACTGTGGTTTAGCATGCAGAGGAGTTTTTGTTGCACTTCAGTTATGAGTCAGAGTGAATAAAGAAGTTATAAACACACACACATACACACACCCAGGAAAAGCATTCGAAGGACAAAAGTTATCAGGAGACTGACTGGTTTTTAATTCACATATATCATCAAGAAAACCTGACCAGTAGTCTAACGGGGAGAGGGCTGGGAAAGGCAGTCTCAGTTAAGAGACTGAGATAGGTGTCAACCTCAGTTCCCGTAACTAGTAGAGTAACCTTGGGGAAGTCATCTGACTCTCTGGAGGCCTGTTTTCTCATCAGTGAGGTGAAAAAAACTAGACCCCAAGGTTTCTAAGTGTTACAATTCTCAACAGTCTTTGATTCTATTGTTAAGTAGCATAAGGCTGTGGGAAGCCCAGCTATTACACCATGCAGTTCTCACATTTTTGTGCACCTAGGAAGTCATGCCATATAGAGTAATAAGAGAACTTGGAATTTGCCATAGGGAAGAAGGAACAAGAAAAGTGTACATAGCTCCCGCTCGTACTGGTTTACTCCTGTTGGACCTAGTAAAGAGAAAGCACCTTTGTCAATTTTCCAGAGAATGACAGGAGTGGTTCCTATGTCTCACCACACCCACCACAGTTGGTTCTTCCAAAAAGAAATCCAGTGGGGACTATACAAAATGTTGTGAAGCACCAAGTACTATTAGTCACTGCATGACTAATAGGACAGATAAATTTTAAATTAAAGAAACAAAGCTTTCTCTTTCTTATATAAAAAGAAATAAAGTTTTCACTCCAGTCAAGGAGTCCTAGATGACCACAGTAAATAATTTGTTACACAGATACTCAGTAATAAATATGGGCCGGGCCTGGTGGCTCAAGCCTGTAATCCCAGCACTTTGGGAAGCCGAGACGGGCGGATCACGAGGTCAGGAGATCGAGACCATCCTGGCTAACACGGTGAAACCCCGTCTCTACTAAAAATACAAAAACTAGCCAGGCGAGGTGGTGGGCGCCTGTAGTCCCAGCTACTCAGGAGGCTGAGGCAGGAGAATGGCGTAAACCCGGGAGGTGGAGCTTGGCAGTGAGCCGAGATCGTGCCACTGCACTCCAGTCCTGGGCGACAGAGCGAGACTCTTGTCTCAAAAAAAAAAATAAAAAAAAAAAAAAAAAGAAATATGCTGTCAATTCAAAGAAAATTAATTATCTACAGAACCAAAAGTTTCAAAAAGCACTTTAGTTCAACGTAATGTTATTACTCAACACAGCCTTTTAATGTAATTCAGTTTGTAACTCCAAACTCTAGAGTAGACAGCAGTATTAAAGAGTCATTGAAAGTCATCACCTCAGCCGGACACCGTGGCTCACACCTGTAATCCTAGCACTTTGGAAGGCTGGGGCAGGTGAATGACATGAGGTCAGGAGTTCGACACCAGCCTGGGCAACGTGGCAAAACCTCATCTCTACTAAAAAAATACAAACAGTTAGCCAGGCGTGGTGGCACACGCCTGTAGTCCCAGCTACTTGGAAGGCTGAGGAACGAGAATCGTTCGAACCTGGGAGGCAGTGGTTGCAGTGAGCCGAAATTGCGCCACTGCACTCCAGCCTGGGCAGCAGAGCAAGACTCTGTCTCAAAAAAAAAAAAAAAGTCATCACCTTTTACAGTATCAAAAAAATAGAAGTCTCCATCATATGAACTGGTTCAGGACAGCCAAGGATCAAATGAGGCCAACTCATGAAGTTATTTCAGGTGGCTCCCAAGACTGCCCTCTGGAAGAGCTCCTCCACAACAGGACAGTCCTGGAGAACCTGTCCTTCACTGCCCCTATCTCCTACCATTTGCATATGTGCACGCTTGATCTTTGCCAAACATGGCTAACAACCACCCTTTGGTTACATCAGCAACCACTATCTGACTGTGTCTACTGGCATTCCCTTCAAGACGGGTACAGAGCTGGGGTTCTTGATCTGATTCCTATGCATGGACCTCCAGGTGGTATTAGAGGAGTCACAGAGTCAGCAAAGTTCCTAAGAGCCTATGCAAAATTTTATCTCTGTGCACAGGGTCCTGAGGAGAAATCTCTTGGACAAAGATCCTCAGGGGTTGTGAACCAAGGAAAGCTAAAAACCACTGGCTTAGTGCTACATACAAAACAGGCATCTACCGAAGGTGCCCATGACACCTGTCATTCAAGGTGCAGAACAACAAAGGGTGCCATCTATTCAAAGCAAAAGGAAAATATGGGCCCGGCGTGGTGATTCACGCCTGTAATCCCAGCACTTTGGGAGGCCAAGGCAGGTGGATCATCTGAGGTCAGGAGTTCGAGTCCAGCGTGGCCAAAAAGATGAAACCCCGTTTCTACTAAAAATACAAAAATTAACCGCGCATGGTGGCGCACGCCTGTAATCCCAGGTACTCAGGTGGCTGAGGCAGGGGAATTCCTTAAACCCAGGAGGTGGAGGTTGCAGTGAGCTGAGATGCCATTGCACTCCAGCCTGGGCAACAAGAGCGGAACTCCGTACCATCCCCCCACCACCAAAAAAAAGAAAAGAACAAAAGAAAATATGAGATGACGGTCAGAAGCTGTAGTCACTAAGGGTCAGGTCATCCATTCCCTTCATCCCCTAGTCCAGATAAAGAAAAGGAGACTCGAGAGGCTCAGCCCAAGACCACATATCACATAGCTACTAAGTGGCAAAGCTGAGCATCAAAGTTAGCTGGATTTCCACCAGGATGCCTAGGGCATGAAATTATGTTTATACTTTTTTAGAATGGGTTTGACCAAAATCCCCCCAACTCTTGTAAATATCCCACTCCATTAAGAAGGCAGCCTTCCAAAATTTTATTGTATCATACTGCATTTTTTTTTTTTTTTGAGACTGAGTCTTGCTCTGTTACCCAGGCTGGAGTGCAGTGGTGTGATCTCGGCTCACTACAACCTCCATCTCCCAAATTCAAGCAATTCTCCTGCCTCAGCCTCCCTAGTAGCTGGGATTACAGGCATGTGCCACCACTCCTGGCTAATTTTTGTATTTTTAGTAGAGATGGGTTTCGCCACGTTGGCCAGGCTGGTCTGGAACTCCTGACCTCAGGTGATCCGCCCACCTCGGCCTCCCAAAGTGCTGGGATTACAGGCGTGAGCCACCACGCCCGGCCTAGCCTTCTAAAATTTTAAAATCAAGCTTCAATATAGGATTTGACACATTTAAATACTCCACAAATCATCAATCAAGTCACAGATCTTCCACAAAAGCCGCATACAGATTTTTTTTTTTTTTTTTTTTTTTTTTTTTGAGAGGGAGTCTTGCTGTCACCCAGGCTGGAGTGCAGTGGCATAATCTTGGCTCACTGCAACCTCTGCCTCCCTGGTTCAAGTGATTCTCCCGCCCCAGCCTGCTGAGAAGTTGAGACCATAGGCGCGCACCACCACACCTGGCTAATTTTTGTATTTTTAGTAAAGACAGGGTTTCACCATATTGGTCTGTCTGGTCTTGAACTCCTGACCTCGTGATCCACCCACCTCAGCCTCCCAAAGTGCTGGGATTACAGGCATGACCCACCACGCCCAGCCCAGCATACAGATTTATAAGGTGAACCTTAGAGGCTCATTATCCCCTATCTTATGTTATGAGCAAAACTTTAAAAAGCAACACAGGGGCCGGGCTCACACTTGTAATCACAGCACTTTGGGAGGCCGAGGCGAATACAAGGCCAATCACAAGTTCAGGAGTTCGAGACCGGCCTGGCCAACACAGTGAAACCCCATCTCTACTAAAAATACAAAACTGAGCTGGACATGGTGGTGGGTGCCTATAATCCCAGCTACTCGGGAGGCTGAAGCAGGAGAATCGTTTGAACCCGGGAGGCGGAGGTTGCAGTGAGCCGAGATTGCATCACTGCACTCCGGCCTGCCGTCTAAAACAAAACAAAACAAAAGCAGCACAGGTCACAAGCTCACTGAGTGAGGCACTTCTAAATGTATCAGGGAAAAGATAGCTACTGACAGCTGACTTCGGGGTGGATTTGTGCAATTTCAATCTGCAAGCTGCAGGACCTTTCTAAGTCTCTCTCTCACGTGAATATCAATAGCGTTGCCTAAATATTAAATGCTTTTTCTTCAACCCAGGTAATGGGGTCATTCATAAATTAAACTGAGAACAACCTTTCCATTCCCATGTTCACAAACACTACACGTGGTAGAACCAAAGATACTAGGCAATTATTCTGAGATCAGATTAAAAAATAATTACTGTCATAAAACAGTTACAGAACCATTTGTTCCAATGCCAAACTCTGCCTCAGCATATGAAATTTAAAGTAACCAAAAACTTAGTCTCACCTGGGAAGGGAAATCAAAGTGACATTTGAACCCAAGTTCAATGACAACACGTCCTTCAACTTCAAAGCGAGTGCTTTATTCATTCAAAGAGTTTTAATGGCACAGTATCCCATAGCATACACAAAATCTCCTAAGGCGTACATTATGATAAAGTTTCTGACTACTTGTGAATTATATTTAGCCTTTTCTGCCAGCTCTCTCCCTAGTCTCCCACCCCTCAAAGGTATAACTGGAATAGGCCTCAGGGAGCACCTGTTGCTTGAAAACGCTGTGACCAATCTCAAAGCTTTCCCGGCTGCAGTCTACAAGTAGGTTCGACCATTCTATTTTGGATCAAGGAGACTCTGCCAACCCCCAAGTGACCTCAAGTGGACAAGATCAGTTTGGGAGAACACGCTGTGAGGGTTTCTTCGCCAAGCCAGCAGCCCCCACCGCCAGACTCCGAAAAGGGTGAAGATTTGGTCACCATCCAGGCGGCGAAATAATACGGCCGGGCTGTCTGGGGGTTCACGACTGCCCGATCCCACAGCCTGGGCCGGGCTGTGGTGCCGGGAGCACGCGAAGAGGCAAGGATCCCCGGGGCACGCAAGAGGGAACCAGAGCGAGGTTAGGAGCCTGCAGGTGTCGCCCAGGGAGGGGACGAGGTCGCCCAGGGCTGGCACGGCCGAGTGAGACCGAGAGTGTGGTTCTGGACTCTGACAGACCGGTCACACTCTCGGGTTGTGACCTTGAGCACACGACTTGACCGCTGTGGGCCTCAGTTTCCTCCTCTCTAAAATGGGGGTCGTTCAAGCGGAAAACGCGCCTCGGAGCGCTTGGCACGGCGCCTGGCGCATAGTAAGCGCTCCCTCCATGTGAGCGCTCTGGCTCCTTTCGCCGCCGGGAGGAACTGGGGAAGCCCCGCGCGGGGAGTCCCCGGGAGGCGGATCCGAGGCTGGGGCGAGGGAACCGGGCCGGGAACTCACCCAGCACGTCCGCGGAACGGTGCCGGGCCACGAAGCACGCGTCGTCCCCGTAGCACGCGCCCTTCTTGAGGAGGCCCTTACGGAAGTCCTTGCCGAAGCCGCAGCCGGCCGTCACCAGCCCGTAGTCGCCGCCGCCGCCGCCGCCGGCCCTGGGGTCGGTTTGCGAGAGGCCGCCGAGCACGGCGCGGGCCACCAGGCGCCCGTACGAGAGGACCGAGAACATCGCCGCCGCCGCCCCCCCGAGGAGGCGGGGGGCCGGGGGAGCAGGAGGACGCGGAGGCCCGGA
>NW_016803664.1:6083315-6104953 GCF_001698545.2 Rhinopithecus bieti | reverse complement strand
CCCTGCCCGACGCGCGGGGCCTCGCACACGCTCAGCCGCGCGCACCGGAGCCAGAGCGAGGTCAGAGCCGGCGGCTTCTCCGCCTCAGCCCAACTGAGGTCCCGGCTGCAGCCGCAGCTGCCGCCGCCATCTTCCGCTCCACTAGCGTGTTCCGGGCGGCGCCGGCAGCACCGCCCCCTCCCTGGCCCTGCCCCTAGCCCCGCCCCGATTCAACGCTCAGCCCCAAGCCCCGCCCCTCGGGCTTTCAGTCTTCTGCAGTCACCAAGGTTGAGCATGCGCAGAGAGTGCGAACGCAGTGTCTCCTGGGAATTATAGTCCCGGAGTCGTAGTCACTTTTGACTTGGCTGCCAAAGATTTAGGACCTAGGAGGATTCCCCAAACCCGGGACCTGTGTTAAGTTAGTAGGAATTGTAGGTGGGCCACGTGAGGGTTTTCTCCCCTGTTTTAACCGTATCTTTTAAAGCCTGTTTTAAATAAATAACGCCACCATTCCTTTAAACAAAAACCTGCAAGAAACCAGAATGGAGTCACATAATGAGAAACAGTTACACAGATCTAGTGACACCTCCCCAAGTAATATACTGGAAGGATTTAGGGCGGCAAACTGTTTGGAAAGAAGAGATTTTTTATACAGTCTTTTAGGAAAAATTGAGAAAATGTTATGTGTCCCTATCAGAGTGGGAGGGGACACAAGTGGTGTCATGTCCCTTTTGCTAACTGGCCTCTAGCCATGCTCACAGGGCCTCAAGACCTTTGCCCTTGCTTTCCCTTCTACCCTCTAGAATGTAATTCGTTTATCTGAGGGTCCTGTGTTTTCTGTTGCTGTATCCTCAAAAGACATAAGCACACAGTAAATACGTGAATGAATGAAAGAATGAATGAATATTTCACTAGATTCTAAGTTTCCCAAGGACAAGGATCATTTGCTGCTGAATTATTAGAATCTAAAGCAATGCCTAGCACACAGTAGGAGAATGTGTAAATGTCTGTGGAATAAAAGAAGGAATAATAGGCTGGGTGTGGTGGCTCACACCTGTAATCCCAGCACTCTGGAAGGCCGAGGTGGGCAGATCACTTGAGGTCAGGAGTTTGACACCAGCCTGGCCAACGTGGTCTCTACTGAAAATACAAAAAAAAAAAATTACCTGGGCTTGGTGACATACGCTTGTAATCCCAGCTACTCAGGAGGCTGAGATAGGAGAATCGCTTGAACCTGGGAGGTAGAGGTTGCAGTGAGCTGAGATAGTGCCACTGCATTCCAGTCTGGGAGACAGAGCTAGACCCCATCTCAGAAAAAAAAAAAAGAAGGAATAATGGAATAAGAACCACAAATGATAAAAGAAAGTAATGTTTGTTGAATACAGGAATGATTGAGTGAGTGGGGTTCACAAACAACAGAAAATGAGCTTTGGGGCAAGTAATCCAATTTAGAGTAATTTTTAGTTTGATTGAAACATATATTTCTCAGAAACAGCAGTCTTTTTCCAGTTCACTTTTGACAAGACCATTGTTACTTTGGGGATTCCCACCTTGTTTTTAAATGGTCCTTTTTTATGCTTTCTTAATATATTTTAAATGCTGCCAACTATCAACTCAACACACATTATTCTGTTATCCTAATTACTGTCATCATTAAACACTTTTGCAGTTCACAGTGTGCCAAGTACTCTCTATATGTTTCTGTCTTTAAGGGCTTTCATCAAAATTGGACTGAAGAAATGACTTCACCTAGTGGCATTTTGTCAAATATACAGAACCCAGAAAATGTTCATTTACTGGATAAATGGCATAGTAATGACAATAATGCATTCACACCTTGCTTTTTTTTAATGGCGCAAGAATTGGAGAGTTCCCAGAAGAGGGGGTAGTGCCTCTCGGAATCCTCTATTTGGCATTTATATTTCTGCCAGCTGTGCTAAAGGTAGCTCTTTCAAGTACACACACCACTACCAGATCCCAGTCAGCCTGGCAGGTAATTCTACCCCAAGGACAAACTTTTTAAAATAGCATGTCAACCCTATTTCTTGCCTCATCAAACTCCTTCAGACTGCTCCTACTTTTCCTTTTCAGGGCATATATTACCTAATTTCCATGTCAGTCACAAGAACCGGTTTGATGGGATGAGTAGCAGCAACCTAAGATGTGACTCTAAAGCCAGTAACTTCTGCTCCGATGGGGCCGCTGTTTTCATGATTAAGTGATACCAGTACCTTGAGTTCCGGCAAATGAATTTCCTGCAAGTGAGTTTCCTGCAAATGAGTTGCCCATAGAAGCATGTGGCGAACAGAATCCCTCTCAAAACTCCTTTGCAAGTTTTAAAAGAACAGGAGATAGGGCCTCGAGTTCCCTTGAATCATTTATTCCAGAGCCAGCTCTGAAGTTTCATCACCATGGGGGAAGTCAGGAGAGGGTACTGTATAAAACACCTCCCTTCCCCTTCCCTCTCCCAGAAACACAATTCACATTTGACATTTTGCTGGACTTAAAAAGGCCTGAGTTTTCTTCCTTAACAGAGTTACATTCCTAGCACTTCAAGGATTCCTGAGAGGTCAGTTGTCACTCTTAAAGGTGAACAAGTGTGGTGAAAATACCATCTGGGCTCCCAGGGCACCTCTATGACATTAGGAAAGAGCTTTGCACTAAAGTCACCCTCCACTCCTCAAACAAACAAACAAACAAACAAGGCATGACATTTCCTAGTGAGATTTTCTGCCAGACTAGTACATTGACCTCTTTGGGTTTCTTTTTGCTAACGTATTCACAATGAGCACTAATTAGCTTATGGCAAGGTTTCTCAAGCTTGACACTATTGACATTTTAGGCAGGATGATTCTTTGCTCTGAGGGCTGTCCTATGCGTGCATTGGAGGGGGCTTAGCAGCATCCCTGGCCTCTACCCACTAGATGCCAGAAGAATGCTACCTCCATGCCCCCGGGACAACCAAAACTGTCTCCAGATATTGCCAAATGTCCCCTAGGGGACAAAATTGTCCCCGACTTGGAGCCACTGTGTTACAGCAATGCCATGCAAATGAGCAAATATTTGTTGAGCACTTATTATGCTAAAGGCTGTAGGCTAAGGATTTTAAAAAATGGTGATTTTGTGGCAGTCACAGTGCAGCAGGAAGGTTAAAATTAAGTAAATGTATTAAAATAATAATAATAGACTGGGTGTGGTGGTTAATGCCTGTAATCCCAGCACTTCGGGAAGCCGAGGAGGGTGGATCACTTGAGGTCAAAAGTTCGAGACCAGCCTGGCCAACATGGTGAAACCCTGGGTCTACTAAAAATACAAAAATTAGCTGGGAATGGTGGTGCACGCCTGTGATCCCAGCTAGTTGGGAGGCTAAGGCAGGAGAATCGCTTGAACCTGGGAAGTAGAGGTTCCAATAGGCCGAGATCACGCCACTGCACTCCAGCTGGGGCAACACAGCAAGGCTCTGGCTCAAAGTAACTAAATAAAATAATAATAAGCACCACAAGCTGAAATAAAGGAGGGGTCTGGGAAGGGGAAATGAGACCCTCTGGGGTTAGAGAACACCTAGGGCACTTCACAAAGACATGACAGTTGTGAGAGGCCTGAATGGACAGACAAGTCTCTCTGTCTGTCATGCAGCATAACCAGCTCAAGGGGAGGAAAACGATATGCAATGAATGCAGAATGCGATTGGAGAAGAGCAATACAACCTTAGGATTTGAAAGACGAATAATAAATGGCGGGGCTGGGCCAGGTGCAGTGGCTCATGCCTGTAATCTGAGCACTTAGGGAGGTCAAGGCGGGTGGATCACTTGAGGTCTGGGGTTCAAGACCAGCCTGGCCAACATGGTGAAACCCCATCTCTACTAAAAATACAAAAATTAGCTGGGCGGTAGTGGCGTGCACCTGTAATCCCAGCTACTCGGGAGGCTGAGGCAAGAGAATCACTTGAGCCTGGGAGGTGGAGGTTGCGGTGAGCCAAGATCATACCACTGCACTCCAGTCCGGGTGACAGAGTGAGACCCTGTCTCAAAAAGAAAAAAAAAGGTGGGGCTAAAGGCGAGGTTAAGAGCTGGGCAAGGTGGCAAGTGCCTGTAGTCCTAGCTACTTGGGAGGCTAAGGCTATAGAGTGTCACGATGGAGCCTGTGAATTGCTACTGCACTCCACCCTGGACAACGTAGTGAAACCCCAGTTCCAAAACAAACAAAATCAGTATTTTAAGAAGTCAGACACGAAATACCACATATTGTATGATTCCATTTATATGAAATGTCCAGAATAGGCAAAACCATAGAGACAGGAAGTAGATTAGTGGTTGCCAGGGACTTGGGGGAGGGACAAATGGGGAGTGACTGCTCATGGGTACAGGGTTTCTATTTGGAGTGATGAAAATATTCTGGAATTAGATAGTGGCAATGGTTGCACAAGTTTATAAATATATGAATAACCGCCGAACTGTACACTTTAAAAGGGTGAATATGGTCGGGCATGGTGGCTCATGCCTGTAATCCCAGCACTTTGGGAGGCCGAGGCAGGAGGATTGCTTGAGTCCAGGAGTTCAAGACCAGCCTGGGCACCACAGTGAGACCTCTTCTTAACAAAAAATCAAAAAATTCCTGTAATCCCAGCACTTTGGGAGGCTGAGGTGCGCAGATCACGAGGTCAAGAAATCGAGACCATCCTGGCCAACATGGTGAAACCCTGTCTCTACTAAAAAATACAGAAAAAATTAGCTAAGCATGGTGACCCGTGCCTGTAATCCCAGCTAATAGGGAGGCTGAGGCAGGAGAATCGCTTGAACCCAGGAGGCAGAGGTTGCAGTGAGCTGAGTTCGCACCACTGCACTCCAGCCTGGGCGACAGAGTGAGACTGTCTCAAAAAAATAAAAATAATAATTTAGGACCTGACGCAGGGGGTCTTATATGCTGAACTGAGGCTACTTAATGCTGGAGACAGCAAAGGGTAACCAAATGCCTTTAACATGCCAAATAATAATAGTGGTAATGATAGTAACAAGAAAAAGGACAATGGAGTCCATGGGTTAAGCATGTACCATGTGTTTTAACTGCATCCACATCCTCTTCTCTTTTTGTTTTTTGTTTTTTTTTTGAGACAGAGTCTCACAATGTTGCCCAGGCTGGAGTGCAGCAGTGCGATCTCAGCTCACTTCAACCTCTACCTCCCGGATTCAAGTGATTCTCCTGCCTCAGCCCCCTAGCTGAGACTACAGGCGTGCGCCACCACGCCTGGCTAATTTTTGTATTTTTAGTAGAGACAGAGTTTTATCATGTTGGCCAGGCTGGTCTCAAACTCCTGGCCTCAAGTGATCTGCCCACCTCAGCCTCCCAAAGTGCTGGGATTACAGGCATGAGCCACCACACACCTGGCCTGCATCTTCTTGTCTGATCACCTGTTTTCTTTTTTTGTTGTTGTTTGTTTTGTTTTTCTGAGACAGAGTCTCGCTGTGTGGCCAGGCTGGAGTGCAGTGGCGCGATCTCGGTTCACTGCAACCTCCACTTCCCGCGTTCAGGTGATTCTCCTGCCTCAGCCTCCCGAGTAGCCGGGACTAAAGGTGCGTCACCATGCCTGGCTAATTTTTTGTGTGTGTTTTAGTAGAGACGGGGTTTCACCATGTTGGCCAGGATGGTCTCGATTTCCTGACCTCGTGATCTATCTGCCTCGGCCTCCCAAAGTGCTGGATTTTACAGGTGTGAGTCACCGTGCCCGGCCTGATCACCTATTTAAATCACCCAACAGTGCCATCTGCATTTTTCTTCATAACACATAGTGCTTACTTATTTTGTTGAATGTTTGTCTCCTCCCTGACTAAATGATAAATGCCACGAGAGCAGGAAATTTTGTCTATTTTATTCATGACTTTAGGCCAGGTGCAGTGGCTCACACCTGTAATTCCAGTATTTTGGGAGATCGAGACGGGAGGATCACTTGAAGCCAGGAGTTCAAGACCAGCCTGGACAATATAATGAGACCCTGTCTGTACAAAGAAAAACTCCAAAAACTGGCCAGGTGTAGTGGCATACACCTGTAGTCCTACTCAAGAGACTGAGGTGGGAGAATCACCTGAGCCAGGGGAGGTGGAGGTTGCCATGAGCTGTGATCATACCACTGTACTCCAGGCTGGGCAACAGTGAGGCCTTGTCTAAAAAAGAAAAAAAAAAAAAAAAAAGACTTTATATGGTGTCCAAAATAGTGCCTGGCATATAATAGGTGCTAAATAAATAACCTAACAAGTGAATGCTATTGAATACAAGAACCTGGGAAATCACATGTAACAAGCAACAAGCTGAAGAAAGGGCTGAGTAATATATTCATCTCGCTAGGCAGAGCTGGGCTGAACTGGAGAAGTGTCCCTGAGACACTTAATGCCTTCACTGAAAAGCCCTTTCAAAGTCACTAACCGTTGGCTGTTCTTTCCATTTAACTTATCTTGCTTTGTGTCATGTGTGATGGTCATGTTTTTTTCCCCCTAGAATCCGTTCTCCTGCTTCTCTGATTATTGTATTTTGATTTTCCTTGGAGGAATAATCCAACACCCCCTAGGTTCATGCAATTTATGTGGAACTGGACCAGGGCTCCAAGGATGGACACGTGGCCTAGGTCTGGCCAATCACAGCATTATATTCTGTTGCTAGCAGTGGTTGGTCCAGAGAAAAGGCACATGACCCAAGCTAGACGAAGGAAACTTCATTATGGGATTTTGCTGAAAGTGTTAGGAGGGAGAAATTATCACCAAGGTTTGTTTCTAAACTGGTAGAATGCAAGCTTGGAGCTGCTGATGGCCATTTTTTAATTTTCTTTTGTTGTTGTTGTTGTTATTGTTGAGATGGAGTCTTGCTCTGTTGCCCAGGCTGGAGTGCATTAGTGCGATCTTGGCTCACTGCAACCTCTGCCTTTTGGGTTCAAGCTGTTCTCCTGCCTCAGTCTCCCAAGTAGCTGGGATTACAGGCAGCTGCCACCACGCCTGGCTGATTTTTGTATTTTTAGTAAAGATGGGGTTTTACCATGTTGGCTAGGCTGGTCTTGAACTCCTGAACTCAAGTGATCCACCCACCTCAGCCTCCCGAGGTTCTGGGATTACAGGTGTGAGCCACCGTGCCTGGCCTGGTGGCCATTTTTGCTGCTACTTGGGAGGAACCAGCCTGAGAATGAAGTCAATACAGAGAGAAGCAGAGCCTAGAGATGGTAAGAAACAGAGGCCTGGTAAATGTCAATCAAACCCTGAATCCAGCTTTGCCTGAGGGAGGATCAGTGTCTGAACTAATGAGTTCCCTATGTTGCTTTAGCCACTTTGATTTTGCCTTGTAATGCAGTGAATTCTAACAAATACATCATGTGATCTAAGTACCATGACTACAGTTACTGAATCAAAAACAAATCCCGAAACCAAAAGCAACTGTTCGAAGGGAACTTATCCTCCACTTATTTATATAAGCAGAGAGGGAACTTCCACTTTTCAATAGAGAAGCTACTGAAGGAAAACTTCTCATCCCTTTCTCCGGTACCTCCATGAGATGAGGAGTGATTTGCCTAATGGTGGGTTTGGGAGAAGATACTGAGTTTGTTGCCTAGTCCCTTTCTCTTTTTTTCTTTTTGCTATGCCTGACCTTTAGACACTGCTGTTTTCCTCCTTCACCATGAGGAGCCTGTCCCTGTGGAAGACATTTGCAGTAACCCAGCCTGTGGCTGGGTAAATTAGTTTAATCCAGAGGGAAATTGCAAGCACCACTAAAGCCACATTCTCCAATCAGCCTTATCCAGAAAAAAAACTCTAGAGCTCTAGTTTCCTGATTCATATACCTTTTCCTCAGTGAGGTTTGGAATTTGGAAAGGCTAAGAAGGGTGCAATTAATTATCAGCCCCATGAAACCCCAACATGTTCATTTACATTTTTTCTTTAGAAAACTTTGAGAGGCAGTCCTGTGGAGATCAAATTCTGGTGTTGTCAGGGCTCCAGGCTTAAAGGTAATTATGGGTCAAGTGTGTTCTTGACCCAGGCAGTCTGTGACAGCTACAGTGGTTTCATAGGATTTTAACTGGCTGGAGCCTGAGTACAAGGGCTTCTGGGGCAGGCCTTGACCTAACTCGTGTGAGTAAAGCCTTGACCTCAGCAGGCAGGTGAGACAGGGATTCGATTATTGTGGAAAAAGTCTTTCTGTCCCAGAGAAGGCTTACCTTAAAAGGGCAGAACTTTAGTTTACCAACCTGTAGACTCCGGTGGGTAGATTTTGCTTTCTGTAATACCTCTTTCGTTTCTTTTTTTTTTTTTTTTTGAGACGGAGTTTCGCTCTTGTTGCCCAGGCTGGAGTGCAATGGCACGATCTCGGCTCACCGCAACCTCCGCCTCCCAGGTTCAAGCAATTCTCCTGCCTCAGCCTCCCTAGTAGCTGGGATTATAGGCATGTGCCACCACGCCCAGCTAATTTTGCATTTTTAGTAGAGAAGGGGTTTCTCCATATTGGTCAGGCTGGTCTTGAACTCCCGACCTCAGGTGATCCACCTGCCTTGGCCTCCCAAAATGTTGGGATTACAGGCGTGAGCCCCCGCGCCCGGCTTGTAATACCTCTTTCAGCAACACTCGTAGCTGGGCAAGTTGACTCTGCTTTGTGAATTGCATGAACTTTGATCACGGTTTAGCATTTGGAGAGCTCAGACTCTGGCTTTACCCATAGAATGGGGGTATATTTTATTAGTGAAAACAAATGAAAAGAACAGGGCCCTTATTGTGTAGGAGATATGCTTCTTTGCAGGTGGAGGTAGATAAACTGAATGAAGACCTATAAGATAAGAAAACAGTCAGGCTTATGCCTTGAAACTTTTGTCTGTGAGAAACAGGTTTGCTTGAGAAATCAAGGAGGACCTGGACCTGGGTTGTTTTGTTTTGTTTTTTTGTTTGTTTGTTTTGCGCCAGGGTTTCACTCTGTCGCCCAGGCTGGAGCACATGGAGTGCACGGCGCGATCTTGGCTCACTACAACTTCCACCTCCCAGGTTCAAGCAATCCTCCCGCCTCAACTTGGCGAGTAGCTGGGACTACAGGCGTGAGGCACCAACACCTGGATTTTTTTTATTTTTTTATTTTTTGTAGAGACAGGGTTTTACCATGTTGGCCAGGCTGGTCTTGAACTCCTGAGCTCAAGTGATCTGCCCGCCTCAGCCTCCCAAAGTGCTGGGATTACAGGTGTGAGCCACCGTGGCCGGCCTGGTTGTGCTTTTTTTTTTATTTTTTATTTTATTATTATTATTTTTTTGAGATGGAGTCTCACTCTGTCACCCAGGCTGAAGCACAGTGGTGCAATCTTGCTTACTGCAACAGTGGTTCTCATGCCTTAGCCTCCCCAGTAGCTGGGATTACAGGTGTGTGCCACCACACCCAGCCAATTTTTTTTAAATTTTTCTTTTTTAATTTTTAGTAGAGACAGGGTTTTACCATGCTTCTGCTGCCCAAAGTGCTGGGATGACAGGCGTGAGCCACCTGGCCTGGGTTGTGTTTTAAAATATGCTTCTGGGCCAGGCACGGTGGCTCACGCCTGTCATCCCAGCACTTTGGGAGGCCAAGGTGGGTGGATCATCTGAGATCAGGTGTTTGAGACCAGCCTGGCCAACATGGTGAAACCCTATCTCCACTAAAAATACAAACATTAGCTGGGCATGGTGGTGGCGCATGCCTGTAATCCCAGCTACTTGGGAGGGTGAGGCAGAAGAATCCCTTGAACCCGGGAGGTGGAGGTTGCAGTGAGCTGAGATTGAGCCAGCCTGGTCTGGGCAACAAAGAGAGACTCCATCTCTAAATAAATAAATAAATAAATAAATAAATAAATAAATAAATAAATAAAATATGCTTCTGTTGTGCTACCAGGACAGAACCAGCAGAAGAGTGAAAGACATAAAGGAAGATCTGCTGACTAAACTGGAGGAAGGCAGGGATTTTTTTTTTAAAAACATGATCTTGCTCTGTTACCCAGGCTGGACTGCAGTGGCACGATCATAGCTCACTGCAGCCTCAAACTCCTGGGTTCAAGTGATCCTCCCACCTCAGTCTCCCAAAGTGGTGGAATTACAGGGATCTTTTATAAAGAGCTAGAACTGTGATCTTAGTAGATAAGCCAAACAGATGTGGAAGGGAGGTGAAATTTTGAAGGCTTAACTAGGTACATATATATATATATACATATAAAATTTATTTATTTTTTTTGAGATGGAGTTTCACTCTTGTTGCCCAGGCTGGAGTGCAATGGCACCATCTCGGCTCACCTCAATTTCCACCTCCTGGGTTCAAGCGATTCTCCTGCCTCAGCCTCCCAAGTAGCTGAGATTACAGGCATGCACCACCACGCCCGGCTAATTTTGGATTTTTAGTAGAGACAGGGTTCTCCATGTTGGTCAGGCTGGTCTCAGGTGATCCACCTGCTTCAGCTTCCCAAAGTGGCTGGGATTACAGGCGTGAACCACCGTACCCGGCCCGCTAGGTAGATAGTAAGAGAAGAAGACACCCACAAATATACAAAAACTTGAAAGGAAGTTGCAGTAATATTATAAATTACTGGAAAAAAATAATATACATATATTTTGAAACTGTTTTACTCTGTTACCCAGGCTGGAGTGCAGTGGTGCAATCTCAGCTCACTGCAGCCTCCACCTCCCAAGCTCAAGCGATCCTGTCCCCTCAGCCTTCTGAGTACAGGAACTATAGGTGCGTGCCACCACACCTAGCTAACTTTTTTTTTGTTTTTTTTTTTTGAGATGGAGTTTCACTCTGTCACCCAGGCTGGAGTGCAGTGGTGCGATCTCGGCTGTCTGCAAGCTCTGCATCCTGGGTTCACGCCATTCTCCTACCTCAGACTCCTGAGTAGCTGGGACTACAGGCACCTGCCACCACGCCTGGCTAATTTTTTGTATTTTAGCAGAGACGGGGTTTCACCATGTTACACACCTGGGTAACTTTTTTTTTTTTTTATACTAAGTTTCACCGTGTTCCCTAGGTTGACCTCAAAATCCTGAGCTCAGGCAATCCACCTGTCTTGGCCTCCCAAAGTTCTGGGATTACAGGTGTGAGCCACCGTGGCTGGCCAAAAAATAAATTATTTTTTAAATGGTGTGAGAACTTTGGTTATCTCTCTAAAAAATTAAATTGTGGGCTGGGCATGGCGGCTCATGCCTATAATCTCAGCACTTTGGGAAGCCGAGGTGGGTAAACACTTGAGGCCAGGAGTTTGAGACTAGTGCCTGATCAACATAGCGAAATCCAATCTCTACTAAAAATACAAAATTAACTGGTGTGGTGGCTCATGCCTGCAGTCCCAGCTACTTAGGAGGCTGAGGCAGGAGAATCGCTTAAGNGTGTTCCCTAGGTTGACCTCAAAATCCTGAGCTCAGGCAATCCACCTGTCTTGGCCTCCCAAAGTTCTGGGATTACAGGTGTGAGCCACCGTGGCTGGCCAAAAAATAAATTATTTTTTAAATGGTGTGAGAACTTTGGTTATCTCTCTAAAAAATTAAATTGTGGGCTGGGCATGGCGGCTCATGCCTATAATCTCAGCACTTTGGGAAGCCGAGGTGGGTAAACACTTGAGGCCAGGAGTTTGAGACTAGTGCCTGATCAACATAGCGAAATCCAATCTCTACTAAAAATACAAAAATTAACTGGTGTGGTGGCTCATGCCTGCAGTCCCAGCTACTTAGGAGGCTGAGGCAGGAGAATCGCTTAAGCCCAGGAGGCAGAGGTTGCAGTGAGCCAAGATCGTACCACTGCACTCCAGCCTGGGCAACAAAGTGAGACTCTGTCTTAAAAAAAAAAAAAAAAAAAAGCCCGGGCGCAGGGGCTCAAGCCTGTAATCCCAGCACTTTGGGAGACCGAGACGGGCAGATCACGAGGTCAGGAGATCAAGACCATCCTGGCTAACATGGTGAAACCCCGTCTCTACTAAAAAATACAAAAAAACTAGCTGGGCGAGGTGGTGGGCGCCTGTAGTCCCAGCTACTTGGGAGGCTGAGGCAGGAGAATGGCGTAAACCCGGGAGGCGGAGCTTGCAGTGAGCTGAGATTCGGCCACTGCACTCCAGCCCGGGCGACAGAGCAAGACTCCGTCTCAAAAAAAAAGAAAAAAAAAGTTAAATTGGATCCCAAACTCACATTATATACAAGAGTAAATTCCAAGAGTAACAAGAAATATTGAAAAGTCTTAGAATATAGAATATTGGGATAAGAAATGGCAGCTTCAATAATATAGAAAAGTGTACAAGCTGTTAAGGAAAATTTAGATCAACTTGACCACATTAAAAGATAACAGTTTAGCTGGGTGCGGTGGTTCACACCTGTAATCCCTACACTTTGGGAGGCTGAGGTGGGTGGATTGCTTGAGCCCAGGAGTTTGAGACCAGCCAGGCCAACATGGTAAAATCCCATCTCTACTAAAATACAAAAATTAGCCAGACATGGTGGCACATGCTTGTAGTCCTAGCTACTCGAGAGGCTGAGGTGAGAGGATCACTTGAGCCCGGGAGATCAAGGCTCCAGCCTGGGTGACACAGTGAGATCTTGTTTCAAAAAAAAAAAAAGGTAATAAAAGTTCCTCAAAACTGATCAAAAATCTGTGTGTCAGAGCCAAAACTATACAATTCTTAGAAAAAAAACAGAGGGAGAAAGCTTCATGACATTGGATTTGGCCATGATTTTTTGGATATGACACCAAAAGCACAGGCAACAAAAGAAGAAATACATCAGTTGGATTGTATCCAAATTTAAAGCTTCTGTGCATGAGACACAATCAACAGAGTGAAAAGGCAACCAACAGAATGAGGGAAAATTTTTGCAAGTCGTATATTTGATAAAGGACTAATATCCATATAATATGGCTCATACCTGTAACCGTAGCACTTTGGGAGGCTGAGCAGGGAGGATCACTTGAGCTCAGGAGTTCAAGACTAGCCTGGGTGACTTAGCAAGTCCTCATCTCTACTAAAAATTAAAAAAAAGATCCAGAAGTCGTGGCACACACCTGTAGTCCCAGCTACTTGGGAGGCTGAGGTGAAAGGATTGCTTGAGCCCGGGAGGATGAGGCTGCATTGAGCCGTGATCATGCCTCAGCATTCCAGCCTGGGAGACAGAGGGAAACTTTGTCTCTACAAAACAAAAACAAAAACAAACAAATAAACAAAAAAACAGAATACAGGCCGGGCGCAGTGGCTCACGCCTATAATCCCAGCATTTTGGGAGGCTGAGGTGGGTGGATCACCTGAGGTTAGGAGCTGGAGACCAGCCTGACCAACATAGTGAAACCCCATCTCTACTAAAAATATAAAAAATTAGCCAGGTGTAGTGGTGGGCACCTGTAATCCCAGCTACTCGGGAGGCTTAGGCAGGAGAATTGCTTGAACCCAGGAGGCAGAGGTTGCAGTGAATTGAGATCATGCCATTGCACTCCAGCCCAGCCTGGGCGACAGTGAGAGACTCTGTCTCAAAACAAACAAAAAACCCCACAAAAAAACAGAATATATAAGGAACTCTTACATCTCAACAACAAAAAACCCAACTGAAAAACAAGAAGGCTGGGCGCGGTGGCTCAGGCCTGTAATCCCAGCACTTTGGGAGGCGGAGGTGGGAGGATCGCGAGGTCAGGAGTTTGAGACCAGCCTGACCAACACTGTGAAACCCCGTTTCCACTAAAAAACATACAAAAATTAGCCAGGCGTGGTGACGCGCACCTATAATCCCAGCTACTCAGGAGGCTGAGGCAGGAGAATCGCTTGAACCTGGGAGGTGGAGGTTGCAGTGAGCCAACATCGCACCACTGCACTCCAGCCTGAGAGACAGAGCGAGACTCTGTTTGAAAAAACAAAAAAACAAAAAAACAGCCAAATAACTTAAATAGACATTTCTTCAAGGAAGATATATAAATGGCCAATGAGCACATGAAAAGATGATCAACATCACTAGTTCATTAAGAAAAGCAGGCCGGGGCGCGGTGCACTCAAGCCTGCTAATCCCAGCCACTTGGCGAAGCCGGACGGCGGCGGATTCGATCGTCAGGAGATCAAGACCGAATGCTCGCTGGGCGGTGACAGCACCCCGCGCGCGTGAAACCCGGCGGCGTCTACGTGAAAAATAACAAAAAAATTAGCTGGGCGAGAGGTGCGCGGGCGCGCCTGCTAGTCCCCAAGCTACCTTCGGCGATGCTCGGAGCGCCGGAGAATGGCGTAAACCTCGGGAGCGCGGAGCGCTTGCCAGTGAGCTGGGAATGCCGGGGCGGACTGCACTCAGCAGCTGCGGCGAGCGAGACGGGCGGAGAGCTTCCGTGGCTGGTTAACAAAATAAAAAAAAAAAAGAAAATGCAAATCAAGAACACAATGGAGATTACCCCCCTCAATTACCATTACAAAACAGGGAAGAATAGCTGGGGCTCGGACGCCTATGAATCCCAGCACTTTGGAGCCCCTGAGGCTGGGGCGGATCCACCTGACGGTCTGGGAGTCAAGTCTTTGCCTGCGACCAACATGAGAACCCCGTCTCTACTAAAAAATTACAAAATTAGCCAGGCGCTTGGTGGCACATGCCTGTGAATCCCAAGCTACTCGGGGGAGGCTGCAGGCAGCGAGAATCGCTTGAAACCTGGAGGGAGGTCGGTGTGGTGAGCTGAGATCGCGGCCATTGCGCACTCCAGCCTGCGGCAGACAAGAGGTTTGAAACTTCGGCTCTCAAAAAAAACAACAGCAAATAAGAAGTGGTTGCGTGAGGATGTGGAAACATGGAACCCTTTGTGGCTCTGTTCGTGGAAATGTGAAAAGGGTGAGTCGATTATGGAAAGAGGATGGTGCCTCCTCGGAAAATTAAAAATTGAGATTACGCAGTTATGACATTTAGAATGCCACTTGGCTTGGGAGTATATTGACCCAAAGGAACAGAAATTGGAGGGGCTTGGCTGCGGAAAGCGGTTCATGCCTTTTATCCCGCAGCACTCTTGGGAGGCCAAGGTGGGCAGATCACTTGAGGTCAGGGAGTTTGAGACGTAGCCGCTGCCAGCCATGGCCAAAACCCCGCTCTTCTACGTAAAAATACTAAAAAGCTTGGCTGGATGTGGTGGAACACGCCTGGGAATGCCCAGCACTTTGGGAAGGGCTTGAGGCTGTGTGGAGTTAGGCCTTGAACCTGCGAGGCAGAGATGCGATTGTAAGTGGGACGCAGCCATTGCATCCAGTCTGGGCAACAGAGCGGAGCATGGTCTCATGACACCACAACACACGACGACACACACACACGAGCGAACACACGTGAGGGGGTGATGTCAAACAGATATTTGTTCGAGGCCATGTTTGTAGCAGCGATTATTCACAATAGCCAAGGCATGGAAGGAGAATCTGATTGCGGCTGTGGACGAGATGAATGGATGAGGAAAAACGGTGGGATGGTCCATCGCAGGTACAGCTGTTTTTTTTTTTTTTTGAGATGGGGCTCGCTCTGATCACCCAGGGCTGGGAGGGCCAGTGGTGCGGAGATCTTGGTCCACTGCGCAAGCTCCTGGCCTCGGCCTCTGGGTTGCGATGGCCAGTTCCTCCTCGCGCTGCAGCCTCCTCGTGAGTAGCTGGAAGCTGACGAGTGCTGTACCAACACCACCGCGAGCTGAGATTTCCGTTCGATTTTTAGTAGACATGGTTTCACCGCCATGTTGGCCAGGATTTGTCTTGATCTCTTGACGGTCAGTGGTGATCTGCCTGGCCTCAGCCCTCCCCAAAGTACTGGCCATTTACAGGCGAGAGCCACGCACCCGGGGTGTTAGTCTTACAAAAGAAGGAAGTCCTGTTGGGGTGTATTGCTCGGGCTATGTAATCCCAAGCACCGTTTCGGTCGAGGGTGAGGCAGGGGAGAGATTGGGGAGGCCATAGGGGAGTTGGGAGAAGCCAGGCGGGGCTGGAACACACATAGCAAGGACGGGGCCCATCGTGCGTCAAGAAGGGAAGGAGTTGTTTGCGGGTAACGTTGGGCATGGTGTGTGCAAGGCCGTAGAGTTGGAGGGGAAGGCTGAGGGGTGTGGAGGGATCACTTTGAGGTCAGGGGAGGGTTCGGAGAGCATTACAGTGAGCTAGCGGGGTGAGTCGTTGTTTTATGCAGGCTTGCCCCCAAAAAGTGGTGGACAGAGTGACACGCTTGTCTGCGAAAAAAAAGGAAGAGCAAAAATAAGGAGCGCGGCATGTAGGGGCTAAGCACGGCTCTAAGTTCGTAGGCACTTTTGAGCGAGGCCAGGTGAGGGAGGTTCACTGTAAGTCAGCAGTTCAGGGAGACCAGCCCTGCCAACAGATGGTGAAACGCGCCAGCCTCGGTACGTGAAAAATACTGAAAAGTGAACTGGGCATGGTGTACAGCCGTATGAATCCCAGCTATTTGTGGAGGCTGGAGGCAGAGAATGGGTGTAAGGACTTGGGAGGGAGAGGTGGCCAGTGAGCTGAATGCGCACGGCCCGTGCCATCAGCCAGGGCAATGAGCAAAAAAAAAAAAAAAAAAAAAACAGAAAAAGAAAAAGGAAAAAGGAATGTTAAGAGTGTTAAGAGCCGAGGGCTACGGAAACGGCATGATGGTGACGTGTGCGTTAAAGGGACAGTGTGGATGCGGGGAAGGGAAATAACCGTGCACAAGCAGACCCAAAGCGTTTATGATTCCACTATAGGAGGGATACCCTAGGGGTAGTCAAATTTCATGGACGACGAAATGCAGGACATTGGTGGTGTTGCAGGGGTTGGGGGGCGGCAGGAATGTGGAATTATTGTGTTGGAGGTAGCAGCGAGTGGCAGGTGGCGGGGAATGATCGAAAAGAATTCTGGGAGATGGACTTATGCGTCGGGGGGATGGTTGGCACAACAGTGTGAAGTTGTAACATTACCCAGGCTGGAAACTGTCACACCTAAAGATGGGGGTTTCTGAAAGATTGTTTGATGTGTTCGTAGTATAGTAGTTTTTACCGGACAAATTGGAAATCTTGTTGTTTTTTCTCTTTTTGTTTGTAGACGGAGTCTCGACTCTGGTCTACCAGGCTGGGCTGGAGTGCAGTGGCACAATCTCGGATCACTGCAACCTCCACCTCCCCAGTTCAAGCGATTCTCCTGCCTCAGCCTCCCAAGTAGCTGGGATTACAGGAGTGTGCCACCATGCCCAACTAATTTTTGTATTTTTAGTAGAGACGGGGTTTCTCCATGTTGCCCAGGCTGGTCTCGAACTCCTGAGCTCAGGCTATCCACTCACCTCGGTCTCCCAAAGTGCTAGGATTACAGGCGTGAGCCACTGTGCCCAGCCAAAGTTTTTATTTAAAGTTTGAGTTGTTAGAGGAGTAGGAAAAGGGTCTGTGTGGCCAAAGTGTGTAGCGAATGATGGGGAGGTAGAAAATGAAATTAAGAAGGTGGGGAGAGGGCCGGATGCAGTGACTCACGCCTGTAATCCTAGCACTTTGGGAGAAAGAGGCGGGCAGATCACCTAAGGTCAGGAGTTTGAGACAAGCTTAGCCAACATGGTGAAACCCTGTCTCTACTAAAAATACAAAAATTAGCTGGGCGTGGTGGCATGCGCCTGTACTCCCAGCTACTTGGGGGACTGAAGCACGAGAATTGCTTGAACCCAGGAGGTGGAGGTTGCAGTGAGCTGAGATGGCGCCATTACACTCCAGCCTGGGCGACAAGAGCGAAACTCCGTCTCAAAACATAAAATAAAATAAAATAAAATAAAATAAAATAAAGCATGACTCATTCAAATATAGAATGGAGGGCTGGGCATGGTGGCTCATGCCTATAATCCCAGCACTTTGAGAGGCTGAGGCAGGCAGATGATTTGAGCCCCAGAGTTCGAGACCAGCCTGGGCAATAAGTTGAAACCCTGTCTCTACCAAAAATACAAAAATTAGCAGGGCATGGTGGTGTGCGCCTATAGTCCCAGCTGCTTGAGAGGCTGAGGTGGGCAGATGGCATGAGCCCGGAGGTGGAGGTTGCAGCAAGCCAAGATTGCACCATTGTACTCCAGCCTGGGTGACAGAGTGAGACCCCATCTCACACAAAACAAAAAACAAAACAAACAAATATAGAATTGACACGTCAGAAATGTATTCTACTTGTCAAAGAGGAAACTGTCGGATGGTGAAGTTGGTTCAGAGAATGTTTTCAGAGAGTAGGTGCTTGAGGAAGTGGGAAACTTAGATACAAAACTGGTTAATCTTCTGCAGGGTAGTAAGAACTATAAGCTATGGGATTCTTTTTTGTACTGGAGAGAAATAATTCAAAACTCTACTGGACAAGGCCAGGAACAGTGGCTCATGCCTGTAATCCCAACATTTTGGGAGGCTGAGGCAGGCAGATCACTTGAGGTCAGGAGCTCGAGACCAGTCTAGTTAACACGGTAAAATCCCACCTCTACTAAAAAAAAAAAAAAAAAAAAAAAAATTAGCTGGTGGAGCACACCTGTAGTCCCAGCTACTCGGGAGGCTGAGGCAGAAGAATTGCTTTAACCCAGGAGGTGGAGGTTGCAGTTAGCTTCTGCAGGAGGTTGCAATTATTTCTGTAGCTCCTGAGGCTGCTTTTGCTGTACAGAAACTGTGGACCACGATGACCGATAGAGTTGAGTAGTCGACAGATAGGAAATAGCCCACAAAGCCTAAAATATTTACTACCTGGACCTTTACACGAAGAGTTTGCTGATCCCTGCTAGAGAATTAAGTAATCTGTGGGTGAGCTTGTGAAACAAAGTCCTAGATGACATTGAAAGAACTACACTGCCCTCTCTTGGTCTTATTTCCAAAATTTGGATAATTTTTCTTAAAAGGAGATGTTTCGTTTAAAATTGGTGGGGCATTTTGAATTGTTATCCCTGGTCTGTATTTTCTAAATCTTCCTGTTTACTCACCCCATAACCCCGCCACCCTCTTTCTGCATTGGTGACAATGCCTTTTAGTATCTGTCAAACTTGCATAACGAGATTTAGAAAATATGATTAAGTACAGAGTTTATTCAAGTGCAAGTCTTGAGTATGATCACCTGGGAAACACAGACTCCGAAGGAATGGGGTCAGTGTTGGAAAGAGGGGAAGCTAAGGTTTCACTTATGTAGATAGAAACAGTTTCAGCTGAGTTGCAACATTTTCCATACAAGGCCCTTATGTATGTTACAGTCATTTGATTAAAGCAGCTTGCTACATTTCAAGGAAGATGCTTTAGCATTCTATGAAGAGGAGTAATGTCCTGAGAGGGTCTTATCTCTGGTGCTAGTGGGTCATTTCTTTCTTTTTTTTTTCTTGAGATGGAGTCTCCCTCTGTCGTCCAGGCTGGGGTGCAGCAGTGTGATCTTGGCTAACTGCAACCTCTGCCTCCGAGGTTCAAGTGATTCTCCTGACTCAGCCTCCTGAGTAGCTGGGATTACAGGTGTGTGCCACCACGCCCGGCTAATTTTTTTTTTTTTTTTTTTTTTTTGGTAGAGATGGGGTTTCACCATGTTGGCCAGGTTGGTCTCAAACTCCTGACCTCGTGATCTGTCTGCCTTAGCCTCCCAAAATGCTAGGATTACAGGCGTGAGCCACCGTGTATCACTCAGGCTGGAGTGCAGTGGCGCAATCTCGGCTCACTGTAACCTCCACCTCCTGAGTTCAAGCAAGTCTGCCTCAGCCTCCTAAGTAGCTGGGATTACAGGTGCCCACCACCACGCCCAATTTTTATATTTTTAGTAGAAATGGGGTTTCACCATATTGGCCAGGCTGGTCCCCAGCTCCTGATCTCAGGTGATTCACCCGTCTTGGCCTCCCAAAGCGCTGGGATTACAGGCATGAGCCACCGCGCCCGGCCTACTGGGTCATTTCTAATCATTTACAGGACAAAGCAGAAATTGCAACTGCATACTACATGGCCATATTCCTCCCAAGGTTCAGAAGAAAGTTCCAGCAGCTTTAAGTTTGAATTATTTAATTTAAAATATTCCAACTCTTGGCTGGGCACGGTGGCTCACACCTGTAGTCCCAGCACCTTGGGAGGTTGAGGCAGGCAGATCACCTGAGCTCAGGAGTTCGAGACCAGCCTGCCAATATGGCAAAACCCTGTCTCTACTAAAAATACAAAAATTAGCCAGGCGTGGTGGTGGACACCTGTAATCCCACCTACTCGGGAGGTTGAAGCAAGAGAATCATTTAAACTTGGGAGGCAGAGGTTGCAGTGAGCCTATACTGGGCCACTGCACTGCAGCCAGGGCAACAGAGTAAGACTCTGTCTCAAAATAAATAAATAAAATAAAATAAAATAAAATATCCCAGCTCTTTCCTCTGAGGGTGGAATTTATTAAAGGCTCTTTTTAAGTGCAGGTAAGCCTGGAAAGCAATTGGTGGCGAGTAATGTCCTTTGCAACATAGTTTTTGCTTGAGAAGGCATTCTGTTTCTGACTCCTGTTAAGGCTTCTGTAATTGAAGGCCCATTCTCATGGAAGCTTTCCTTGGGAGGGCCCCTCAGCTCCTTGGAATGAAGTTCTAGAACTGTTGGAAGTTCTGAGAGGGCAATGCTGGTGCCTGCCTGACCACTGCTGTTTCTGGGTCCTGGCACATAGTAGGTGCTCAGTAAATATTTGTTGAGTGAACTAGAGCCAATGAAAGAGTAGCATTTTCTCCTCTGCTCAGGGTCAACCCTGTGAGAGGAACCAAGTTTTGGTGACAAAGGCTGCCATCTGCAGGGAATAGGTGAAATGGCATTATTCAAAATTGCTAAATCCTGAGGGCAATACAGTCGATTTCAAGGCAAGATTAATAAATATTTTCTCCTTTTGCTTTCTGGAAAATTAATCAACATCATCTTGTCTTTTCCAATTAAGGAAACCTGCACTCTGCACCCTTTCTCAAATAACATGTTTAAGCTTTTGCTTATTTATTTATTTTTTATTTTTTAAGACGGAGTCTTGCTTTGTCACCCAGGCTGGAGCACAGTGGCGTGATCTCGGCTCATGGCAACCTCCACCTCCCGGGTTCAAGCAATTCTCCTGCCTCAGCCTCCTGAGTAGCTGGGACTATGTGTGTACCACCACGCCCAGCTAATTTATTGTATTTTTACTGAGACAGTGTTTCACTGTGTTAGCCAGGATGGTCTCGATCTTCTGACCTCATGATCCGCCCGCCTCGGCCTCCCAAAGTGCTGGGATTACAGGTGTGAGCCACCAAGCCCAGACAGCTTTTATTTTCTTTCAAATAGAGACAGGATTTTGCTGTGTCACCCAGACTGAAGTGCAGTAGCATAATCATAGCTCACTGCAGCTTCCAACTCTAGGGCTCAAGCGATCCTCCCATTTCAGCCTCCTGAGTAGCTAGGACTGGTGTGTGGCACCACATCTGGCCAATTTGTTTTTGTTTTTTGTGGAGAAAGAGTTTTGCTATATTGTCCAGGTTGCATTTTAAAGCTTTTTGAGGGCTTAGTTAGCCATGCTGCATACTGCATACACCATGTTGTATGCACAAAACTGGTACCTAGGTATCACTATTTCCCTGTTTTATAGATGAAGAATCTGAACACAGAAACCATGCCCAAAGTTATACTGCTGGCAAGTGGCAGAACTAGGGATTTGAACCCAAACACTGTAGCTTCAGAAAGTGTGCTCGTTTTCTCTTTTCTTTCCTTCCTCCCTTCCCTTCCCTTCCCTTCCCCTCCCTCCC
>NW_016803664.1:6078048-6082860 GCF_001698545.2 Rhinopithecus bieti | reverse complement strand
CCTTCCTTCCTTCCTTCCTTCCTTCCTTCCTTCCTTCCTTCCTTCCGACAGAGTCTCCCTCTGTCGCCCAGGCTGGAGTGCAGAGGCAATCTCAGCTCACTGCAACCTCCACCTCCCAGGTTCAAGGGATTCTCGTGCCTCAGCCTCCCAAGTAGCTGTGACTACAGGCGCCCACCACCAGGCCCCAGTAATTTTTGTATTTTTAAAAAATTTTTCAGTAGAGACGGGGTTTTACCATGTTGGCCTGGCTGGCCTGGAACTCCTGACCTCAAGTGATCTGCTCGCCTCAGCATCCCAAAATGCTGGGATTACAGGCGTGAGCCACTACACCCAGCCCAGTAGACCATTTTTTTTTTTTTTTTTGAGACAGAATCACACTTTGTGGCCCAAGCTGGAGCGCAGTGGCGCAATCTTGGCTCACTGCAACCTCTGCCTCCCAGGTTCAAGCAATTCTTCTGCCTCAGCCTCCCAAGTAGCTGGGATTACAGGCGCACGCCACCATGCCCAGTTAATTTTTTTGCATCTTTAGTAGAGATGGGGTTTCACCATGTTGGTCAGGCTGGTTTTGAACTGACCTCAACTGATCCGCCCATCTTGGCCTCTCAAAGTTCTAGGATTACAGGTGTGAGCCACCACGCCTGGCCTAGACCTTATTTTTAAGAGCAGTTTTAGGTTCACAGCAAAATTGAGCAGAAAGTACAGAGATATATCCCCTGCCCCACATAGGCCTATCCTCCCCCATTATGGAATGTGTGCTTCTAATCATTTCACTATATTACCTCTCCGTGCCTGATAGGAAAATGTTTACATAAAACATATAGAAACACGGCAGATTGAGCCCATGCAGTTACCTCTGCTCTCTCCTGAAACACTCCTAAAATACTAGTAAAGGAATCAAAGAGGTATAAACCCACAAAGAATGGGAGAAGACTGCTCATGAGGGATCTCAAATCCTTTTTGGAAGATAGAATGTAGATGGGTGGTTTACCTGGGAGGAGAAACCCTAGTTCTTGCAGGAGTTGCTAACGAATAGCAAGGTAGTTAGAGTTGATAAACCCCAGAAAGGCTCAGGAATTGGTCGAAGGCCCCTGTGCTGAGAGGTGGGACCGAAAACCAATAATTAATTGAATATAAATACCATCTGGGGAGGCGAGGCAACATCCTCCTTTAATGGATTTTAAACATCCATTAAAACCGAGGGATTAAATGAAAGTGTGCAGGCTGGGCACGGTGGCTCACACCTGTAATCCCAGCACTTTGGGAGGCTGAGGTGGGCGGATCACCTGAGGTCAGGAGTTTGAGACCAGCCTGGCCAACATGGTGAAACCCCACCTCTATGAAAAACACAAAAATTAGCTGGATGTGGTGGCAAGTGTCTGCAGTTCCAGCTACTCAGGAGGCTGATGCAGGAGAATCTCTTGAACCCGGGAGGTGGAGGTCACGGTGAGCCGAGATCACGCCACTACACTCCAGCCTGGGTGACAGAGTGAGACTGTGTCCCAAAAAGAAAGTGTGCAGCTAAAAACATTCTTAATATATTTTAACTAATCCTGTGGTTGGGTGGTAGTATTGGTATCATTATTCTGTATTAAGAATTAGTATTGTTATTGGTATTGTTTTTCTCTTTTTTTGGTAGCGGGGAGGGGGACAGAGTCTTAATTGGAAACATCAGTATGATGGATTTTATCTTGAAGAATACATATTTCTGAGCAGGCACAGTGGCTCATGTCTGTAATCCCAGCACTTTGGGAGGCCTAGGTGGGTGGATCACTTGAGGTCAGGAGTTTGAGGCCAGCCTGGCCAACATTGTGAAACCCCATCTCTACTGAAAATACAAAAATTATCTGGAGTTGTGGCATGTGCCTGTAATCCCAGCTACTTGGGAGGCTGAGGCAGGAGAATTGCTTGAACCCGGGAGGTGGAGGTTACAGTGAGCAGTGAGCTGAGATGGTGCCACTACACTTCAGCCTGGGTGACAGAGCAAGACTCCATCTCAAATAAATAAATAAATAAATAAAAGAAAACAAACAAACACACAAACAAACAAACACTGGGCGTGGTGGCTCACGCCTGTAATCCCAGCACTTTGGGAGGCCAAAGTGGGTGGATTACCTGAGGTCAGGAGTTTGAGACCAGCCTGACCAACATGGTGAAACCCTGTTTTCAGGGTTTACAAAATACAAAATTAGCCAGGGGAGGTGGTGTGTGCCTGTAATCCCAGCTGCTTGGGAGGCTGAGGCAGGAGAATCACTTGAACCTGGGAGGCAGGGTTGCAGTGAGCCAAGATCACACCATTGCACTCCAGGCTGGGCAACAAGGGTGAAACTGTCTCAAGAGAAAAAAAAAAAGAAGAAGAATTCACTAACAGGCTGCCAGTAGCCAGTAAAAGGTAAGTGAAAGAGGAACTATCTGCAGGTCCCGAGGAAAGAATGAAAACATATTTACAACACAGAAACAGAAATAGCAGTGGAGGAGGAGAGAGCAGGGTTGCTCAGTGGGACCAGGAAGCCAGCTCACTTTCATTTTTTGAAGCTCCTTGTATACAGAAAAATGAGTTTATTTTTTCATTTCACATTTGACAAATACTTTCAGCACCCCAAGATTAATATGTAATGTAGATGTGCTGTCACCAGGTGAATGGATTTCTTTCTTTCTTTTTTTTTTTGACGGAGTCTTACTCTGTCACCAGGCTGGAGTGCAGTAGTGCGATCTCAGCTCACTGCAACCTCCGTCTCCCAGGTTCAAGTGATTCTCCTTGCCTCAGCCTCCCAAGTAGCTGGGATTATAGGCACCCACCACCATTCCTGGCTAAATTTTTTGTATTTTTAGTAGAGACGGGTTTTCACTATGTTGGCCAGGCTGCTCTCGAACTCCTGGCCTCGTGATCTGCCTGCCTCGGCCTTCCAAAGTGCTGGGATTATAGGCGTGAGCCACCGCGCCCGGCCGTGACTGGATTTCTTAAAAGCCAGTTAATGAAACCGCAAGAAGAAACCACCATACACCTATCAGAATAACTAAAAACAAAAATGAAAACAGTGGTGGCCATCCTAAGTGCCCGTGAGCATGGGAAACTGGGACTTTCATACGTTGTTATTGGGAAAGCAAATGGGCCTGTCACTTTGGAAAAAAGTTGGGCAGTTTCTTATACATTTAAACACATACTGACTATACAGCCCAGAAATCTCACCCGTAGGTATGTATATAAGATAAATGAAACATATATTTTATTTTTAACCACCAAAACCTAGAAAAATCTAAATTCCTTCAACTGATGAATGGATGGATAAATTGCAAAAGAGCCATTTTTGGAATACTTGTCACCAAGAAAAAGAATGGACTGGGGCGTCCGGCCTGTAATCCAGGCCTAGTGGCTCATGGCTGTAATCCCAGCACTTTGGGAGGCCAAGGCGGGTGGATCACCTGAGGTTGGGAGTTCAAGACCAGCCTGACCAACATGGAGAAACCTCATCTCTACTAAAAATACAAAATTAGCCTGGCATAGTGGCACATACCTATAATCCCAGCTACTCGGGAGGCTGAGGCAGGAGAATCATTTGAATCCAGGAGCTGGGGGTTGTGCTGAGCCAAGATCGTGCCATTGCACTACAGCCTGGGCAACAAGAGTGAAACTCCATATCAAAAAAACAAAACAAAACAAAATGGACTGGGTCAAGCATGGTGGCTCATGCCTGTAATCCCAGCACTTTGGGAGGCTGAGGCAGGAGGATCATATGAGGCAGGAGTTTGAGATCAGCCTGGGCAACATAGTGAAACTTCATTTCTACAAAAAATTGTAAAAAATAAAAAAAAAATGAACTGAAAGAAATTTTTGCATATATGGCTAGAGGAGTTTCAACAAGCATGCCAAGACAACACAATGGAGAGAGAAGAGTCCCTTCAACAAATGATGCTGGAAAAACTGGAAATCACGTGCAGAAGAATGAAGCTGGATCCTTACTTTATACTATATACAGAAATGAACTCAAAATGGATTAATGACCTCAAAATGTTAAGACCTCAAAACTCCTAGAAGAAAACATATGGGAAAAGCTTCAGGATATTAGATTTGGCAATGATTTCTTGGATAAGACACCAAAAGCACAGACAACAAAAGAAAAAATAGACAAATGGGACTATATCAGAGTAAAAACTTGTGGACATCAAAGGCAAAAATCAACAGAGTGAAAGGCAACTCAATGGAATAGGAGAAAATATCTGTAAATCACCTATCTGGAAAAAGGATAATTTCCAGAATATATAAGGAACTCCTACAACTGAACAATGACAATAAACAACCCAATTAAAAAATGGGCCACTGACTTGATAGACATTTCTGCAAAGAAGATATACCAATGGCCAAAAAGCACACAAAGAGATTCACAACATCACTAATCATTAGGGAAATCAAAACCATGAAATATCGACTTGTACCCATTAGGATGATAACTATCAAAATAACAGAAAACCATAAGTGTTGACAAGGATTTAGAGAAGTTGGGATGCTTATGCACTGTTTTGGGGAACATAAAATGGTACAGCCATTATGGAAAACAGCTAATTTTTTCACTTCCATAGAGACGGGGTCTTGCCAATGGCCCAAGCTGGTCTATGAACTCCTGGCCTCAAGTAATTCTCCCAGCTTGGTCTCTCAAAGTGCTGGGATTATAAGCGTGAGCCACCTTGCCCGCATGTTCTACATCTTGATTGTGGTTGTGGTTAACATGATTGTATGTGTTTGTTAAAACTCATAAAACTAGGCCGGGCGCGGTGGCTCAAGCCTGTAATCCCAGCACTTTGGGAGGCCGAGGCGGG
>NW_016803664.1:6075718-6077202 GCF_001698545.2 Rhinopithecus bieti | reverse complement strand
GCCACTGCACTCCAGCTTGGGCGACAGAGCGAGACTCCACCTCAAAAAAAAAAAAAAAAAAAAAAAACTCATAAAACTAGGCCAGGCATGGTGGCTCATGCCTGTAATCCCAGCACTTTGGGAGGCCAAGGTGGGTGGATCAATTGAGGTCAGGAGTTCAAGACCAGCCTGACCAACATGGTGAAACCCCATCTCTACTAAGAATACAAAAAAAAGTTAGCTGTGCATGGTGGTGTATGCCTCAGCTACTTGGGAGGCTGAGGTAGGAGAATCGCTTGAACTCGGGAGGCAGAGGTTGCAGGGAGCTGAGATTGTGATTGCACTCCAGCCTGGGCAACAAGAGCAAAATTCCGTCACAAAAAAACAAAAACATAAACAAAAAAACTCATAAAATTGAGCCAGGCGTGTGGCACGCGCTTGTAGTCCTAGCTACTCTAGAGGCTGAGGTGGGAGGATCCCTTAAGCCCAGGGGTTCAAGGCTGCAGCGAGCTATGATCGCACCACCTTACTCCAGCCTGGGCAACAGAGTGAGACTCTGTGTCTACCCAAAAATAAAAATAAAAAAGGAAAGAAGAAATATTCATAGAATTGCCCACCAAAGAAACCTGTACCCTGATGTGTAAGAAAAACCTTACATCAAAACTATTACACAAAAAACGTATAGTGCATATAAATTATCCCTCTATAAACCTAAGAAAAAAGAAATGTGGAGCAAGTATGGCAAAACGTCAATTTATGAATAATCTTGGAGGAGTACACAGTGGCTTTCTTTTCTGTGCCTTTCATCCTGTTTGGAAAATTTCTTTTTTTTTTTTTTTTCTCGCTCTTGTCCCCCAGGTTTGAGTGCAATGGCTTTATCTCGGCTCACTGCAACCTCAGCCTCTCAGGTTCAAACAATTCTCCTGCTTCTGCCTCCCAAGTAGCTGGGATTAAGGCGCCTGCCACCACTCCTGGCTAATTTTTGTATTTTTTAGTTGAGACGGGGTTTTACCATGTTGGCCAGGCTGGTCTCGAACTCCTGAACTCGGCCTCCCAAAGTGCTGAGATTACAGGTGTGAGCCACCGTGCTCGGTCCCCGTTTGGAAAATTTCAATCTGAAAAGAATAAAAACAAAAATGATTTTGTAGAAAGCCGAGTTTATTCAAACTGCAGTCTGGTTCAATAATAGGATGCAAGGTTAAAACTGTATGGTAAGCTGGGTGTGGTGACTCGTGCCTGTAATCCCAGCACTTTGGGAAGCTGAGGTGTGTGGATCACTTGAGGTCAAGAGTTTGAGACCAGCCTGGTCAACATGTTGAAACCCTGTCTCTACTAAAAATACAAAAATTAGCCAGGCGAGGTGGCAGGCACGTGTAATCCCAGCTACTCGGGAGGCTGAGGCAGGAGAATCACTTGAACCCAGAAGGTGGAGGTTGCAGTGAGCTGAGATTGGGCCATTGCACACCAGCCTGGGCAAAAGAATGAGACTCTGTCTCAAAGAAAAA
>NW_016803664.1:6063396-6075456 GCF_001698545.2 Rhinopithecus bieti | reverse complement strand
AAAAAAAAAAAAAAAAAAACTGTATGGTAAACAAGGAATTCTTATTTCATTCCTGTTGGTGAATGTCTGTGACTATATGTATGACTTTGTTCTAGAAAAGGTCAAATGCAAATGTGAGACCTTTCAAGAATGTGAAGTCTGCTCAGATAGTCCTTCTGTGCCCATAACATTTCAGAAAACACTTAAAGAACAAGAATAGGCTGGGCGCAGTGGCTCATGCCTATAATCCCAGCACTTTGAGAGGCCGAGGTGGGTGGATCACTAGGTCAGGAGTTCGAGACCAGCCTGGCCAAGATAGTGAAACCCCGTCTTACTAAAAATACAAAAATTAGTTGGGCACGGTGGCGGGCCCCTGTAGTCCCAACTACTTGGGAGGCTGAGGCAGGAGAATCCCTTGAACCTGGGAGACAGAGGTTGCAGTGAGCCGAAACTGCTCCACTGCACTCTAGCCTGAGTGACAGAGCAAGACTCAATTTCAAAAAAAAAAAAAAAAAAAAGGAGCAAGAATAGTACTCGGTGGTTGATGAGGTGTGTGGGGACTGGGAGAATGAGAGCAGTTGAGGATTATTTTCTTCTGAGTGTTGATCTGGAAATCAATTACCCGACTAGTTACTTCAGTCAAAATGGTACAGGCAAACCTCTGTCTTCACACGGTCTTGATCCCTTTGTAGCTCTAAAGCAACCCCTTTAGGAAGCTTGATGACTCTGCCACCTCATTTGTGAAATGTTTGGATGAGATGAATAAAAATAGATATACTAATCACTAGAAAAAATTTATGCTTTTTTTTTTTTTTGAGACAGGGTCTCACTCTGTTGCCCAGGCCAGACTGCAGTAGTGTGACCATGGCTCACTGCGGCCCTTGACCTCCCAGCATCATGTGATCCTCTCACCTCAGCCTCCAGAGTAACTGGGTTTACAGGAACGTGCCATCATGCCCAGCTAATTTATTAATTTTAAGCAGGTTGGAGCCATGACTTCAGCAATAACAACAACAATAACCAATTCACCTCAAACCACACCAAAGAGCAAGACAAAGAGTGGTTGACACTACCTTGTGAAGTTAGCCTTAGTTTTTTTTCCCTACCTACATACTCCTCCTATCTTTGACTTTTTTTTTTTCTTTCAGGATCCTCATATATGGCAGCTTCTCAGCACAGAATTCTAAAAAGCTGAATTGTCTTGATCCTCCCAACGTCAGCATACACTATAAGGAATTGTGAATGCCAATAATCCTGGAGAAACAGATGGATATTTGAAATCACAAACATTTATGCACAAACCAAATGTTGAGGTTTTGGGCACAATATGGAACTCAATCTTAGCCACTTTTGTGTCCTTCCATCCTAATGAGGGAACCTGCTAAGGCCAGGGACAAAAGGAAGGGAGAAAGGGTGTTCTGGGTTGAAAGATGAAAACAGGCTGGCAGAAATGGGTCACCTGTGAAATGAAAAGTTCCAGTGTTCCTAAGGTTTGCAAAATGTATCTGGGTAGGTGCAATCCTCATTCAGAGTCAAATGTCATAAAATTACTTTGGGGCCATCCACCAAGTGTTTATTTGAGATTGGACAAAAGAGGCAGTGAAATTGGCAAATCATATCATAGCAAGTCCTTGTTGGAAAAATGGGATATCAGACTTGAAGAGGATCTCAGAGGTCCTATAACCATAACAAAAATTATAAATCTGGATGGGAATGGTGGCTCATGCCTGTAATCCCAGCACTTTGGGAGGCCAAGGTGGGCAGATCACTTGAGATCAGGAGTTTAAGAACAGCCTGGCCAATATGGTGAAACCCCGTCTCTTCTGAAAATACAAAAATTAGCTGGGCTGGTGGCGGGTGCCTGTCATCCCAGCTACTTGGGAGGCTGAGGCAGGAGAATCACTTGAACCTGGGAGGCAAAGGTTGCACTGAGCCAAGATCCTGCTACTGTACTCTAGCCTGGGTGACAGAGCAAAACTTCATCTCAAAAAAAAAAAAAAATTATAAAGCTGAAGGACGAGTTATCAAAATTTAATCCAGCAGTCTAAAATTTCAAAACAGGAAGTAGAACAAAATGGTTCACAGGTATTAAGAAATAGGAAAGAAAGTAGAGGACTGGAAGTAAAGAGGTTTAAAAGGAAAACAAACATGCCCTGGTTTTAGAAGTTATGAGATGAAGGTTTGGAAAATATACTTTTGGTGTTTTTTTTTGTTTTGGAGACGGAGTCTTGCTCTGTCACCAGGCTGGAGTGCAGTGGTGTGATCTTGACTCACTGCAACCTCCGCCTCCCAGGTTCAAGCAGTTCTCCCACCTCAGCCTCCTGAGTAGCTGGGACTACAGGCGCCCATCACCACGCCCGGCTAATTTTTCTATTTTTAGTAAAGACAGGGTTTCACCATGTTGGCCAGGATGGTCTCGATCTCTTGACCTCATGATCTGCCCGCCTCAGCCTCCCAAAGTGCTGGGATTACAGGCGTGAGCCACCATGCCCAGTTATCCTTCGCAGAAAAAAGAGAAATATCTGTCTTACACATTTGAGTGATTCAATTATATTTTTATACACTGTCTCTGGAATGCCACAGGAAGGTGCTAAAGATATCACTTTGATGATTTAGTTTTGCTAAATACATTTAATAAACTAGATATATATACTGTTTGGCATTCTTTTGAATTGGTATATACATTTCTTGAATAAATACTGCATTATGTTTAAGGTTTTTTTGTTTTGGAGTGCAGTGGCCCGATCATGGCTCACTGTAGCCTCGAGCTCTCCGGGCTAAGGTGATCCTTCCACCTCAGCCTCCTGAGTAGCTGGGACTACAGACACGTGCCACCACACCTGGCTAATTTTTGTATTTTTTGTAGAGATGTGGTTTCACCATGTTGCCCAGACTGGTCTCAACTCCTGGACTCAAGCGATCCTCCCAAAGGGCTAGGAGTACAGGTGTGAGCCACTGCGCCTGGCCATGTCTAAGTACTTTGACATCTACTTCTGAATTGTACGGAGATTAAGTGTCAAAGGTGCAGCCAACATCACTGGGCTTGGGTACCTCCTAAATAAGCCCATTCAGAATGGACAGGCTTTCCTAAATCTTAGGGTCTCCAGGTAATTTTGTAGCATTACAGTGGATTTGCTTTCTTTTCCCCTTTAAGATGTCTAAATTATTTTACTTAATTTTGTGAAAGATTTTTGTCTTTAAAAACGTTCTTAGGCCTGGCGTGGTGGCTCATGCCTGTAATCCCAGCTCTTTGGGAGGCTGAGGTGGGAGGATCACTTGAGGTCAGGAGTTTGTGACTAGCCTGATCAGCATAGTGAGACCCCCTCGCTACAAAAAATAATGATAATAAAAGTTATTAAGTGTTCATTTGTCCGCTTTATCACAATACAGCAGACAGAAGTTATGTGGCAACCTTGTGAGATGCAGCTAAAACAAAAAAGGTGAAGCCAGTGTTGACAGAGTCTGGGATAGAGAGAATTCAGGGACAGTGATCTCACAGATCCCTATGCTCCTTTGAAACACCCACATTAGTGGTGTTGGGACAGCGCTTCCCAAATTTCCGTCCAACTCATCTGCTTGTGTCGGGACATTTGTTAAAAATATTTATTCCTGGCTGGGAGTGGTGGCTCATGCCTGTAATCCCAACTACTCAGGACTCAGGAGGCTGAAGCAGGTGGATCACTTGAACCCAGGAGTTTGAGACCAGCCTGGGCGACGGAGGCAGACCCGGGCGACGGAGGGAGACCTAGTCTCTACAAAAAAATACAAAAATTAGCTGGGTATGGTGGCGCGCGCCTGAGTTCCCAGCTACTCAGGAGGTTGAAGTGGGAGGATTGCTTAAGCCCCAGAGGTCGAGGCTGCAATGAGCCGAGATCGAACCACTGCACTCCAGCCTGGGCGACATGTCGAGTGAGACCCTGTCTCAAAAAAATCCCCCCAAAACTGATTCCTGGGTCCTGCCCTAGACTTACTGACTCAGGATCTCCTGAGATGGTACCTGGAAATCCGTCTTTTTTTTTTTTTTTTTTTTTTGGTTGAGACAGAGTCTCGCACTGTCGCCCAGGCTGGAGTGCAGTGGCACGCTCACGGCTCACTGTAGCCTCCACCTCCTGGGTTCAAGCGATTCTCCTGCCTCAGTCTCCCGAATAGCTGGAACTACAGAAAATCCACATTTTTTAAGTAAGCGCCGCAGACCGGTTGGGAACCATAGCTGGGATTTACACGCCTCTCGTTTACGCCAGCTTCACAGCCGCTCACTAGTGCTCGCCCTTGTGCCTGCCATCGCTGCCTCACCCAGGCTCCGCCCTCCGGCCTCATCCAGGATCCGCCCCCTGCCTCATCCAGGCTTCGCCCCCCCGTCAGTCTCCGGCAGCTTCTCGCGGCTTAGCAAGCCGCTTCCCGTGATGCTCCGCGCCTGGGTGTAGCGGTTGCCGGGCAACGCGCGGTCCCTGGCGCCGGCGTAGCTGGAACCTGCTGGGAGATGAGGCCGCGAGGCCTCCCGCCGCTCCTGGTGGTACTCCTGAGCTGCTGGGCCTCCGTGAGCGCCCAGACCGAGGCCACCCCGGCGGTGACGACAGAGGGCCTCAACTCCACCGAGGCAGCCCTGGCGACTTTCGGACCTTCCCCGTCGACCAGGCCCCCCGGTACTCCTAGAGCCCCAGGGTCCTCCTCCGGCCCCAGGCCTACCCCGGTCACGGACGGTGGGTACCATGTGCCAGCTCCTGTGGTCCACAGTGATCCAACCTCAAGGGGGCAGCCCGGGTGAGGACGTAATAATGATAGCTAACGCTTATTGAGCACTTACTGTGTGCAGACACTAAGTGTTCCATAAACGTCCGTTCTTTAAACAATAACCCTGAGGGGTAGCTCTTACTATCACTGTCATGTAAACGAGAAAACCGGGTCTCAGAGAGTTTAAGTGGTACGGTATCAGACCTTTGAAAATACTTGAAGTGGTCCCAGACAACAGTAATGCAAAGAGCAATAATGAATGAATCCTTGCAGCCCAATACGAAATTAAGTCGAGACAATGGTGGAAATTAGTGCCTAGGCTGCATGGAACTTTCACTTAAAGAGAGGCCAAAGGTCTATCTTACTAAATGTGGCTAGGTTAAGACCCTTGCCTGTTGACCTGAATTCTAAAAACCCAGGATTCCTCCTATGTTGAATTGGAGGTGGGAAGCCATGGAGGGAGGGGTGATGCTCACTTCTTAGGAGTTATATTTAGGGATAATTAACATTTTTTTTTTCAGAAAATGATTGTCTAATTCTAGAATTACACATTTGGTGGAAATATTTTATAATCTAATTTGACGTTTGGCTGGCGCCGTGGCTCACGCCTGTAATCCCAGCATTTTGGGAGGCCAAGTCGGGTGGATTGCTTGAGGTAGGAGTTCAAGATCCTCCTGGTCAACATGGCGAAACCCAGTCTCCACTAAAAATAGAAAAATTAGCCAGGCATGGTGGTGCATGCCTGTAATCCCAGTTACTCGGGAGGCTGAGGCAGGAGAATCGCTTGAACCCAGGAGGCAGAGGTTGCCGTAATTACCACTGCACTCCAGACTGGGCAACAGAGCAAGACTGTCTCAAAAAAATAAAAAATAAAAAATTGACGTGGATGACTTCAGAGAATGACTGTGACGCTCTAAGATTGAGTGCAAAACTTTGTGAATATGTCTTTTCCTGAGATGAGAGTTCATAGTAGCCGATTCTTAAAGTGGTTCATGATCTCAAAGTTTTTTAAATTTTCCGGTTGTGTGGATTGAGAGTAACCCCAATAGGTATACAGTACTTTAAATCTTTTTTTCAGTCTTTTTTTTTTTTTTTTGAGGCGAGGTCTCACTCTGTTACCTAGGCTGGAGTGCAGTGGCATGATTATATCTCACTTAAGTCTCAATCTGCTGGGCTCAAGGGATCCTTTTGCCTCAGCCTCCAGAGTAGCTGGAACCACAGGTGTGCTCCCTCAGCTTGCTTTTTAAATTTTTTACTTTTTAGTAGAGATGAGATCTCGCTATGTTGTTCAGGCTGATCTCAAACTCCTGGGCTCAAGTGAGCCACCTTGGCTTTCCAAAGTGCCGGGATTACAGGTGTAAACAACTGTGCCCGGCCTATCCCTTCTTAAGAAGATCTTTTCTCAAATGGATTAAGGCTCAGTATTAGTAGGTAAAAAAGTTATCAGCTGATATCTTGAACTCTAGAACTTAACTTCAGTTACTGAACCTTGATTTCTCCAAAAAGCTCTTTCTGAATTATGAGTAATCTGAAAGAAAAACTACAGAGAAATATATTTGCTATTTTAATATATTAGCAGAGCTCTGTTTTATATTTAAATTGTTGATTTGATGAATTAGTAGGGAAGTTACATCAGTGACAAACTGGGACAGAATGAAGCCAAGTATTCAATGTCTGAAACGCTAAGGTTTTTGGACTGGATTGTCTTTTATTCATGTAAGTACTCCATCTGTTAATGCATTTTCTCTCCAAAATAAAGCTATGCTTGAAACATCATTATTATAGCATGTGTTCAAGGCTGTTTTTCCATTATAGGGGATGAATTTGTACTTGTCCCCACATTTTATTTTTTTTTGGATACAGGGTCTTACTGTGTCACTCAGGCTGGAGTGTAGTGGCATGATCACAGCTCACTGCAGCCTCGACCTCCTAGGCTCAGGTGATCTTCCTACCTCAGACTCCCGGGTAGCTGGAACTACAGGTGCATGCCACCACACCCAGCTAATTTTTTGTAGAGACGGGGTTTTGCCATGTTGCCCAGGCTGGTCTCGAACTCCTGGCCTCAAGTGATTGCCCACCTAGGCCTCCCATAGTGTTAGGATTACAGGCATGAGCCACCGCACTCTGCCTGTCACCTGTCTTCACCTTTTTAAAGGACCTCTCTTAAGAGTTGTGACAGTAATAACTCATTTGTTAACTGTTCACTTAGCACTGTGCTGAGCATTTCACCTATGATGTATCTCATTTAATCCTTACAACCTCATGAGGGTACTGTTATCCCCATTTTTCAGGTGGGTAAATTATTTGCCTAATTTTAGAACACACAACTTGTAGATATTAGAGCAGGAGGCTGACTCTGAGTGGAGAACTGGATGGAACATTGCAGGTGCCTTGCAGGCAGTGTTGGTGGAGAAGAGTGATAATCCTTCATCTTGAATCTGGGCTCTGTTCATTAGTACCCTGCTCTACAAGCCAGGTGTGCAGATGCTATAGGAGGCAAGAGCAGCTGAGTGCTTCTTGGACCTGATGGGGCTCAACAGCTACTTGTTGGATGATTAAGTGCACTCACATCCTGGGTAGAAACCTTTTTCCTAAGTGGAGTTATTAAACACTATTGCTTCATCCTTAGTAGTCTTATAGCTACCTACAAGGGCTTTAAGTTTTGAAAACAAAGCAAGATAGTAATTTTAAACATACAGGGAACCTAAAGCACTTTTTATTTTTTACATTAGCATGCATAAGTTGTGTCATTTTACTAAGCACATAGAAGAGTTCTCAATTAGAAGCACTCTAAACTTTAGGGGGAAAGCTTTTGTGTCTTAGACTAAGAAATTATCGTGTATTAACAAAACCTTCCCCTTCACCTCACACATTTTTTTCCAGAGTGCATTGTACCTTTTATGGGGTACTTTTTCTTTTTTTTTTTTTTTATCACCCAGGCTGGAGTGCAGTGGCGCAGTCTCAGCTCACTGCATCCTCCACCTCCCAGGTTCAAGCAGTTCTCCTGTCTCAGCCTCCCAAGTAGCTGGGATTACAGCCGTGCGCCATCATGCCTAATTTTTTTGGTATTTTTAGTAGAGATGGGGTTTTACCATGTTGGCCAGGTTGGTCTCGAACTCCTAACCTCAGGGGATCCACCCTTCTCAGCCTTCCAGAATGCTAGGATTACAGGCGTGAGCTATGGGATACATTTTTCTTTTCTTTTTTCTTTCTTTCTTCCTTTTTTTTTTGGGATGGAGTCTTGCTCTGTCGCCCAGGCTGGAGTGCAGTGGCACGATCTCGGCTCACTGCAACCTCTGCCTCCTGGGTTCAGGCGATTCTTCTGCCTCAGCCTCCTGAGTAGCTGGGACTACAGGTGTACACCACCACGCCCGGCTAATTTTTGTATTTTCAGTAGAGATGGGGTTTTACCATATTGGCCAGGCTGGTCTCAACCTCCTGAGGTTGAGACCGTGTCTGGCCGCTGTGGGGTACATTTTTCTTTTTCTTTTTTTTTGAGACAGAGTCTCTCTCTGTCGCCCAGGCTGGAGTNATAGACATTAAGTACAAAGAACTTCAAATTGCCATCAATTGAAGAATGGATAAACAAAATGTGATTTATCCATTCAATGGAATATTGATTAGCCACAAAAAGAAATGAAGTTCTGATATAGGCTTTAACATAGATGAACCTTGAAAACATTCTGCTAAGTGAAAAAAGCCAAACACAAAATACTACATATTACATCTTTTTTTTCTTTTTGAGATGGAGTCTCACTGTCATCCAGGCTGGAGTGCAGTGGTGTGATCTCAGTTTACTGCAACCTCTGCCTTTTGGGTTCAAGCAATTCTCCTGCCTCAGCCTCCCTGAGTAGCTGGGATTACAGGCACCCACCACCATGCCTGGCTAATTTTTGTATTTTTAAGAGAGACAGGGTTTAACCATGTTGGCCAGGGTGGTCTCAAACTCCTGACCTCAAGTGATCTGCCTGCCTCCCAAAATGCTGGAATTACAGGTGTAAGCCACCATGCCTGGCCTTGAAATCTTCTTTTGAAAAAGAAAACATTATAGATATGATTGAAGGTTGATCTTACTTCTTCCTTTCCAGCAATAATTGCCACCATAAATTCATTCTCTATTTTTTAAAAGGGTTTTCTCTTCCTTATTTGACAGAATAAAATAATTAAAATCCAGATAATCATTTTGTTACAAAGTGGCAAAGAAAATCATCCTTATTAATAATTAAAAGTTGGCCAGGAGCGGTGGCTCACGCCTGTAATCCCAGCACTTTGGACGGCTGAGGCTGGTGGATCACTTGAGGTCAGGAGTTCGAGACCAGCCTCGCCAACACAGTGAAACCCCATCTCTACTAAAAATACAAAAAAAAAAAAAAAAAAAAAAGCCGGGCATGGTAGTGCATGCCTATAATCCCAGCTACTCAGTAGGCTGAGGCAGGAGAATAGCTTGAACCCAGGAGGCGGAGGTTGTAGTGAGCCAGGATTGCACCATTGCACTCCAGCCTGGGCAACAAGAGCTGAAACTCCTTTAAAAATAAAAGTTGTGACGTGGGGGAGATTCCTACCCTGCCCTCAAACCTTACTGTCTAAATCACCAAAGACATTCTGAGCCGTTATGATTCTTGACCAAGGATCTGTGAATGTGAGTTCAGCTTTAAAGCAGCAGGTTATACATGAAGAGAGGGGCAAGGTTGAAAAACCTCTTTCCTAAAGGTTTAAGTGGGTCCTTCCTCTGACTCGTAATCTCCAGAGAAGGAGCTTAAGGACTTTGGAGTTTTAAACTGGTGGTTCTATGGTCAGGCAAATGGTTTAGGCGTGCTGGTTCTTAAACTTGTGTAATTATAAGTATCACCTGGAAAGTTTCTGAAAGCTGCAAATGCCTGGGTTTCGTATTCAGCTTACCAAATCAGCATCTCTGTAGGCAAAGCACTAACAGAACTTTCCAAGCGAGTCAGATCATTAGCAACTTTGGGGAAACCTCTAATTGTGGAATGCTCAAACTGACTCATTTCCACTTCACAAATTTCCCCCAAAGTGCATAGGAAAAATAAAATGGACCCTTTGTATGAAATTGACTTATGGTACACTGTGGTGGTAGAGGGCAGTCACCACCTGCTGATGGTGATGCTCTGGATCCTACCCCTCTTTTTTCTGCAGTTGCTGCTCTGTGTGTCTGTGACTTGTCCCCAGCACAGTGTGACGTCAACTGCTGCTGTGATCCTGACTGCAGCTCTGTGGATTTCAGTGTCTTTTCTGCCTGCTCAGTTCCAGTTGTCACGTAAGTTTACGTATGACATATGCAATTTTGATAAAATTTGACCAGGATAATACAATTTGGGGAAAGGGAAAACTTTCCCAGGCTTAAAAATCCAAACCTGATTTCCGGTGTTTTGCATGGTTCTGAAGCCATACTATCCAAACAAATATGTAAAAAAGTAGCTGTCCCTGGCCAGGCGCGGTGGCTCACACCTGTAATCCCAGCACTTTGGGAGGCTGAGGTGGGTGGATCACCAGATCAGGAGATTGAGACCATTCTGGCTATCACGGTGAAACCCCGACTCTACTAAAAATCCAAACAAATTAGCCGGGCGTGGTGGCGGGCACCTATCCCAGCTGCTGGGGAGGCTGAGACAGGAGAATGGTGTGAACCCGGGAGGCGGAGCTTGCAGTGAACGGAGATGTCGCCACTGCACTCCAGCCTAGGCGACAGAGTGAGACGTGTCTCAAAAAAAAAAAAAAAAAAACAGTAGCTGCTGTCCCTTATCTGCATTCAGCCAGGTGACTGTGCGGGCAAAAGAGAAGAGAGAATGTACATTAAAAGAATGTAATGAAACCTCTGTGTTTGGAGATTGAATCACATTTCAATTTGAGTTGTAAACAGACAGTGGTCACATTTTTTGTATCAGTGAATTAGTATAGCCTAGGGTGAAAAGTGCAGTTTAATTTCACAGCTTTTGTTGTGGACATAGTACTTGTAACAAGAAATTAGATAAGAAATCTTTGTACTTTTCTGATATGTAAATCTACCAGGAATTCTCACAGTTCGCATTGTATAGAACAATGAAAAATGACATTCCCAGCTGATTATAAGGTAAAGAAATAATCTGTTCTGAATGATCTCTTATAATTGAGATTTCAAGCCTTTTTTTTTTTAATGAGATGGAGTCTCGCTTTGTCGCCCAGAGTGGAGTGCAGTGGTGTGATAGTGGCTCACTGCAACCTCAGCCTCCTGGCTTCAAGCAGTTCTCCTCTCTCAGCCTCCTAAGCAGCTGGGACCATACCTGGTGTATTTTTAGTAGAGCCGGGGGTTTCACCATATTGGTCAGGCTGGTCTCGAACTGCTGACCTCAGGTGATCCACCCGCCTTGGCCTCCCGAAGTGCTGGGATTTCAGGCGTAAGCCAACGCGCCTAGCTTCAAGGCTTTTTGAAAAACTAGCAGCACTTAGAAGAGGCTCATTAATTCAGGATGGGACCAACTTAGTAAGAGATAGCTAATTTAAATTTAGCCTTATAGCAAGTTTTAGCAATTGATATTTGATAGGTGAACCCTTTTAAGAGGTACAATGGGTTTTTCCTGTGGGAAACTATTTTATTGACCAATGGGATTTTGAGCCTATTTCTAGTATTGTAAAAATGCTCAGAGAACAGGGCAATGTAGTCAGATTAATTTTCTAGCTACCTGGCCTGTAGCATGTTTCAGTATTTGTTGAAAATCATTCTGTTTTCCTCCCTTAGTAAATACAGGAGCCTGAAAGTGAGATTTTTGCTCCAACTTGGGGCTTTTTTTTTTTTTTTGAGACAGTCTCGCTTTGTTGCCCAGGCTGGAGGGCAGGGGCTCCATCTTGGCTCACTGCAACCTCCACCTCCCGGGTTCAAGCAATTTTCCTGCCTCAGACTCCTGAGGAGCTGGGACTATAGGCGTGTGCCACCACGCCCAGCTAATTTTTTGTATTTTTAGTCGAGACAGGATTTCACCGTGTTAGTCAGGATGGTCTCGAACTCCTGACCTCGTGATCCGCCCACCTCGGCCTCCCAAAGTGCTGGGATTACAGGTGTGAACCACCGTGCCCCGCCTGGAAGATCTCTTTTTTTTTTTTGACCGAGTCTCCCTCTGTCGCCCAGGCTAGAGTGCAGTGGCCAGATCTCAGCTCACTGCAAGCTCCGCCTCCCAGGTTTACGCCATTCTCTCGCCTCAGCCTCCCAAGTAGCTGGGATTACAGGCGCCCGCCATCTCGCCCGGCTAATTTTTTTGGTATTTTTTTAGTAGAGACGGGGTTTCACCGTGTTAGCCAGGATGGTCTCGATCTCCTGACCTCGTGATCCGCCCGTCTCGGCCTCCCAAAGTGCTGGGA
>NW_016803664.1:6055303-6059715 GCF_001698545.2 Rhinopithecus bieti | reverse complement strand
ACTACAGGCGCCCACCACCATGCCTGGCTAATTTTTTGTATTTTTAATGGAGACGGGGTTTCACTGTGTTTGCCAGGCTGGTCTCGATCCCCTCACCTCGTGATCCGCCTGCCTCGGCCTCCCAAAGTGCTGGGATTACAGGCGTGAGCCACCGTGCCCAGCCAATGCAAAATATTTTAACACAGAATAAACTAAATAAAAATGGATTCAGCCGGGTGTGGTGACTCATCCCTGTAATCCCAGCACTTTGGGAGGCCGAGGCGGGTGGATCATCTGAGGTAAGGAGTTTGAGACCAGCCTGGCCAACATGGTGAAACGCTGTCTCTAATGAAAATACAAAAATCAGCCAGGCATGGCAGTGCACACCTGTAGTCCCAACTACTTGGGAGGCTGAGGCAGGAGAATCACTTGAACCTGGGATGCAGTTTGCAGTGAGCTGAGATCGTGTCACTGCACTCCAGCCTGAGAGAGTGAGACTACATCTCAAGAAAAAGATCCAATTTTTTTTTTTTTGAGATGGAGTATCACTGTGTTGCCAGGCTGGAGTGCAGTGGCGCGATCTCGGCTCACTGCAACCTCCGCCCTTTCGGTTCAAACGATGTTCGTGCCTCAGCCTCCCTAGTAACTCGGATTACAGGCACACGCCACCATGCCCAGCTAATTTTTGTATTTTTAGTAGAGATGGGGTTTTACCATCTTGGCCAGGCTCGTCTCAATCTCCTGATCTTGTGATCCTCCCACCTCGGCCTCCCAAAGTGCTGGGATTACAGGTGTGAGCCACCGTGCCCCGCCGGATTCAATTCTAATGTCATGCTTTCATAAATATCCTCCACGTAACTGTTAACATAGTATAGTACAAGCATCTGATGGTTTTTAAATAATCTTGCTAAGATTGTGTGCTTATGTCTTGTAACTTTGTATTTTTTTTTTTTTAATTTTCAGGGGCGACAGCCAGTTTTGTAGTCAAAAAGCAGTCATCTATTCATTGAATTTTACAGCAAACCCACCTCAAAGAGTATTTAAACTTGTTGACCAGATTAATCCATCTATTTTCTGCATTCATATTACAAACTGTAAGTATTTGACATTGATATGTTTTGTGAAACTCTGGAAATTTTTTCTCAAAGTTATGGAAAAATGTCTCAGATTTATTGTATGATTATGATTATTTTTTTGAGACAGAGTCTTGCTCTGTCATCTAGGCTAGAGTGCAGTAGCACAATCTCAGCTCACTGCAACCTCTACCTCCCAGATTCAAGTGATTCTCCTGCCTCAGCCTACTGAGTAGCTGGGATTACAGGCGCCTGCCACCACGCCTGGCTAATTTTTGTGTTTTTGTTTGTTTGTTTGTTTGTTTTGAGACGGAGTTTCACTCTTGTTGCCCAGGCTGGAGTACAATGGCTCGATCTCAACTCACCACAACCTCCGCCTCTTGGGTTCAAGCAAGTCTCTTGCCTCAGCCTCCCAAGTAGCTGGGATTATAGGCATGGACCACCATGCCCAGCCAGTTTTGTATTTTTAGTAGAGTTGGAGTTTCTCCATGTTGGTCAGGCTGGTCTCGAACTCCCGACCTCAGGTGATCTGCCCGCCTCGGCCTCCCAAAGTGCTGGGATTACAGGCGTGAGCCATCGCGTCCAGCCTCTTCTTCTTTTTTTTTTTTTTTGAGACAGAGTCTTACTCTGTCGCTCAGCCTGGAATGCAGTGGCACGATCTCAGCTCACTGCAACCTCTGCCTCCCGGGTTCAAGTGATTCTCCTGCCTCAGCCTCCCGAGTAGCTGAGATTACAGGCACCCGCCACCACACCCAGCTAATTTTTTATTTTCAGTAGAGACAGGGTTTCACCATGTTGGCCAGGCTACTCTCAAACTCCTGTCCTTAAATGATTCTCCTGCCTCGACCTCTCAAAATGCTGAGATTACAGGTGTGAACTGCCTTGTCCAACCCTCAGTTAGATTTAAAGCAATTATTCTATGTTTTGCTATATGTATAGTGTATCTCTTTAGAGACCATTTCACAGGTAATAGGAAGTAACTTTATAGACCTGTGGGCATGCACATTTTCTTTAAAAGTAATTATGCTTGTGTAGTTGTCTTTTGAAACCTTATACTTATCTTAAAGGTGTTTATAATATGCAGACATACATAGGAATCTAGGTTTCTATATATACATGTGTTTTTTTAACTATTTCCTCCTGGTTTAATGGTTGAAAATCAGGCTCAGCTTTGAACATTACCTGTGGTTTCTATTTCCTTTTTTTCTTTTATTTTTACTAAGAATATTTGCATGAAAACAGGATCTTTATTTTTATCTGAGCATTTAGCTCAAATATATTTCTAGATCCAAAGTACAAGTGCATGTAAAATGTTATCAGGATATCAAAGATCAGAGACACATTTATGCTTTTATTTGTCAATTAAACTCTGTCATATTTTCAGAATATCTTTACAGATTTTGGTTTTGTTCCTTGTGATTGAACAGACAGATGCTCTGTGTGGTTTGTAGTCTGAAGTGATAACTGGCCAGTGACTCAGGTTCTCTGTCGTAACACCAGCCCAGTGAACATGCCAGCCTGCTCCCTTCTCTCTCTTCTGTACACAGCACATTTTTCTCCAGGATTTTCACAGTGGCTGTGTGAGAGTAGAAATCAGATTCTTTCATTCCCATAGCCATCCAGAGAGAGCTTCTCCTTACAGGTTGATACAGCAGACTCATCAGTCCATGGGCTAGAGAAATAGACAGATTATTATTGGCTTCTGTTGTGCTGTTCACTTGTAGATGCTAGAAACTATTACTTCCCCATTATTAGAAGAAGCAGGCTGAGTCCGGAGGTCCTGTTTATTGAATAAGCTTTAAAAATTCCTGGGAGAAGTGAATATGGAAAAAGACACTTTTTTTTTTTTTTGAGATGGAGTCTTGCTCTGTCGCCCAGGCTGGAGTACAGTGGTGCCATCTCAGCTCACTGCAACCTCTGCCTCCCGGGTTTCAGCGATTCTCCTGCCTCAGCCTCCTGAGTAGCTGGAATTACAGTTGTGCACCACCATGCCTGGCTAATCTTTGTATTTTTAGTAGAGACAGGGTTTCACCATTTGGCCAGGCTGGTCTCAAACTCCTGACCTCAGGCGATCTGCCCACCTTGGCCTCCCAAAGTGCTGAGATTACAGGTGTGAGCCAGTGCGCCCAGCCAAGACGCTATTTGTTTTTTACATCAGCCTTAATGCTATTAAAAACTGTTTCCAAAACCTTTATACATACTATACATATATTTTATACCGATTTAAAATACTGTTTTTTTTTTTAAAACAGATAAGCCTGCATTATCCTTTATTAATCCAGAAGTACCTGATGAAAATAATTTTGATACATTGATGAAAACATCTGATGGTTTTACATTGAATGCTGAATCAGATATTTCCTTCACAACCAAACTGGATATTCCTACTACTGCAAAATATAAGGTGAGCCTGAACTTGATTAATTCTTTTCATCCCATCACAAATGTCTTGTCCTTGTAAGTTAATTTTCAGGTTACCAGCAAAACTCTTCCCTGAGACAGAGTTGATATTATAGACTAAATAACTTTTTTTTTTTTTTCTTTGAGACGGAGTCTCGCTCTGTCGCCCAGGCTGGAGTGCAGTGGCCGGATCTCAGCTCACTGCAAGCTCCGCCTCCCGGGTTCACGCCATTCTCCTGCCTCAGCCTCCCGAGTAGCTGGGACTACAGGTGCCCGCCACCTCGCCCGGCTAGTTTTTTGTATTTTTTTAGTAGAGACGGGGTTTCACCGTGTTCGCCAGGATGGTCTCGATCTCCTGACCTTGTGATCCGCCCGTCTCGGCCTCCCAAAGTGCTGGGATTACAGGCTTGAGCCACTGCGCCCGGCCTAGACTAAATAACTTAATGTTCATGCCTACAAATCAAAGATCATGAAAATTAAAACTGAATATTTGAAGATGGATTAAAGACTTAAATGTAAGACCTAAAACCATACAAACCCTAGAAGAAAACCCAGGCAATACCATTCAGGACATAGGCATGGGCAAAGACTTCATGAGTAAAACAACCAAAAGCAATGGCAACAAAAGCCAAAATTGACAAATGGGATCTAATTAAACTAAAGAGCTTCTGCACAGCAAAAGAAACTATCATCAGAGTGAACAGGTGACCTACAGAATGGGGAAAATTTTTGCAATCTACCCATATGACAAAGGGCTAATATCCAGAATCTACAAGGAACTTAAATAAATTTACAAGAAAAAAACAACCCCATTAAAAGTGGGTGAAGGATATGAACAGACACTTTTCAAAAGAAGACATTTATGCGGCCAACAAACCTATGAAAAAAAGCTCATCACTGGTCATTAGAGAAATGCAAATCAAAACCACAATGAGATACCATCTCACACCAGTTAGAATG
>NW_016803664.1:5995043-6054079 GCF_001698545.2 Rhinopithecus bieti | reverse complement strand
GGAGTGCAGTGGTGTGATCTCGGCTCACTGCAACCTCCGCCTCTCGGGTTCAAGCGATTCTCCCACCTCACCCTCCCAAGTAGCTGGGATTGCAGGCACTCACCATCATGATCAGCTAATTTTTGTATTTTTGTAGAGACGGGGTTTCACCATGTTGGCCAGGCTGGTCTTCAGCTAACTTTTGTGTTTTTGTAGAGACGGGGTTTCACCATGTTGGCCAGGCTGGTCTTGAACTCCTGACCTCAGGTGATCCGCTCATCTCGGCCTCCCAAAGTGCTGGGATTACAGGCGTGAGCCACCGCACCCAGCGAAGAGCTGCAGTTTACAAAATATTCTTGGCGCGGTGGCTCACGCCTATAATCCCAGCACTTTGGGAGGCTGAGGCGGGCAAATCACTTGAGGTCAGGAGTTCCACACCAGCCTGGACGATATAGTGAAACCCTATGTCTACTAAAATACAAAAATTAGCAGGGCATGGTGGCGCGTTCCTGTAGTTCCAGCGACTTGGAAGGCTGAGGCACGAGGATCACTTGAACCCAGGAAGCGGAGGTTGCAGTGAGCTGAGATCATGCCACTGCACTCCAGCCTGGGCAACGGAGCGAGACTCCATCTCAGAAAAAAAAAACAACCAAATATTCTTTTCTGTGTATGTATCTGAGCTGTTCCACTCTTAACAGACATGTTTCCAGTTTTTGCTTTTATCCACAATGAACATTCTCATATATGCATACATTTTTGTACACTTCACTGATTAAATCCTTAGGATACATTCCTATAAATGAGTTAGTTTGGTAAAATGAATGGAAAATTTAAATATTGATACCAGATTGCCCTCCAAAAAAATTGCAGTGCTTTACACTCCCAGCTCCAGTGAGTGGAAGGACTTGTTTCCCATACTCCTGCTGGCACTAAAGCATTTGGATAAACTTGCAAGTTCGAGAAAATTGGCTATAAACCTAATAGCTATTAATCTGGGTTTTGAAGATTGGGAAATAATTTTGTGGGGTTTGGTTTTGGGAAAGAAGGCATTCTTTCATAAAATTGATTCATAAAAAATTGATTTTTATTTTAATGTATACTGTATATGTTATTTAAATAATTAATGCTAGTGAAAAATAATTCTCTCACCCCTGTGTCCAGCCACTTAGTTCCTGTCTGCAGAGGCAAACTGTTATGTCAGTGTCTCATGTACCCTTCCAGAGGAATTCCATGACTAAGAAGCCTACAAATACAGTAACATGCACACACACAAACACACATCCTTTAAAAAATGGCGACACAACTAAATGTGAGCTTCTTGAGGGCAAGGACCACATCTGTTTTTTGCTTATCACTGTGTCCCTGATGCCTGCGGTGCTGCTTGTAGGTGCCCAGTAAAGTGTTGAATGAATACCTTAATTACACCATAATTACTGTTGGTTGTTGTGTTTGCAGTATGGGGTGCCTCTGCAGACTTCAGATTCGTTTCTGAGATTTCCTTCCTCCCTGACATCATCTCTGTGCACTGATAATAACCCTGCAGGTAAGAAAGTGGCCATTCTTCTTTTCTTAGACATTTGCTGTTATTATTAGGTTGGTGGAAAAGTAGTTGTGGTTTTTGCCATTAAAAGTCATGACCAAAATCGCAATTATTTTTGCACCAACTTAATACCTTACATTTGTAGTAGTCATAATTAAACAGGCCTTGTGACTAGAAACAGAATCTCCGGGTTAAAGAGGCCTCAAAGGTCATGTAGTTCAATTTCCCACTCAGGGCCAGTCTTTTCTACCACGTGCAGCCACTGCTTGAGCACTTGTAGTGATGGGGAACTGACTACCTGAAAACAGCTCACTCCATTGTTTACTTCCAGTTGTTGGAAAGTTCTAAAGCATATCAACAGCTAACAATTATTAAGCACTTATTTGTGCTGGGTATTATGTTAAGTGCTTGCATGTGTTTTCCCTTTAATTCTCTCTGTAATCCCTTAAGGTTAGTATCTCCGGTTTTTTTTTTTGTTTTTTTTTTTTTTTTTTTTTTTTTTTTTGAGACAGTCTCGCTCTCGCCCAGGCTGGAGTGCAGTGACAACATCTCGGTTCACTGCAAGCTCCGCCTCCTGGGTTCATGCCATTCTCCTGCCTCAGCCTCCCGAGTACCTGGGACTACAGGTGCCCGCCACTGTGCCTGGCTAATTTTTTGTATTTTTGGTAGAGACAGGGTTTCACCATGTTAGCCGGGATGGTCTCGATCTCCTGACTTTGTGATCTGCCCGCCTCAGCCTCCCAAAGTGCTAGGATTACAGGTGTGAGCCACCACACCCGGCCAGTATCTCCATTTTTTAGAGCAGGAAACAGAGATGTGCAGTTTCTTATTCAGGCTTACGCAGGTGGTGGTGGAGCAGGGATGCAGTTGGCCTGCAGCCTGTGCTCCCCTATGCTCTTCTCCATTCAGGAGCCTCCAGGAGTTTGCAGAGTGGCTCCCTAGGCAGTGGAAGGCAGCAGGCTTGGCTCTGCCATCCCCAAGGGGCCTCGCAATGAAGAAGCTAAGTAATGAACGATAGGAAAATGTATTCTGCTGAAAAGACAATTTTGCACACACCAAGAACAGTGTAAATTAAAACCAAACCAAAGGCTGGGTGCAGCTGTTAATGCCTCTAATCGCAGCACTTTGGGAGGCTGAGGTGGGCAGATTGCTTGAGATTAGAAGTTTGAGCCTGGGCAACATAGCAAAACCCTGTCTTTATAAAAATTACAAAAATCAGGCCAGACATAGTGATGCACATCTGTAGTTCCGGCTACTCAGGAGGCTGAGGTAGGAAGATTGCTTGAGCCAGGGAGGTGGAGGTTGCAGTGAGCTGAAATTGCACCACTACACTCCATCCTAGGTGACAGAACGAGACCCTGTCTCAAAGAAAAAAAAAAGAAAACAAAATCAAAACAACTCCCCACTGCAACAAAACCTAAAAACCAAACTGAGATACCATTTTCCCCTGTCAGATTGGCAAAACTCAAAAAAACTGAAGCTGTGGGGAAATAGGCACTCACCTACATAGCTGATAAGACTAAATTGGTACAACCTTGGTGAAGGGCAACTTAGCAGTTTGTATCCAGATTACCAATAAATGTGCTCTTCAACCCAGCTGTTCTACTTCCAGGAGTTGATCCTACAGAAATGCTGGCCAACATGCAAAATAATAGATTGCAGCATTGTTGGTGATAGCAAGGATGGAGACAACTTAAATGTTCATTAATAGGGAACTGGTACAATAATTATGCCACATCTATAATATAATACTAATTATCCCCAAGAAAGGAAGAGCTGCTTCATGTAAAGACAGGCCAATCTCTAAGATATATTGTTCAGTGAACAAAATGAGGGGCAGAATAGTGTATATATTGTACATTTGTTTCCAAAAGGGGAAAGAATAATAACAATATATGTATGTTTTTTACACACATATTTGCTTTTTTTCCATAGAATATTTCTCGAAAGATACACAAGAAGCCTCTTGCCAGTTGCCTCTGGAGAAGGGGACTGGTGGTAGGTGGGGGGCAAGACAGGAATGGGAGGGGGCTTTACTTATTATCTTTTGTGCTTTTGAATTTTGAATACAATCTCATGAATGTATTACCTATTTGAAAAATAATTTAAAACCCTCTTTAAAATATTGTAGGCCAGGCGCACAGGTTCACACCTGTAATCCCAGCACTCTGGGAGGCCGAGGCGAGAGGATCACTTGAGGTCAGGAGTTTGAGACTAGCCTGGGCAACATGGTGAAACCCTGTCTCTACTAAAAAAATAAAAATAAAAAAAAATTGTATATCTGTGTTGTAACTTATTTTACAGTTTTACCTAGATTGCAATTTTTTAGTTGCCATTGGGAAATTGAAAAATTTCTTCTCTTTTGTATTTTTTTTCCTTGGGAATGTTAATGATTTCCAGCATTTCTGGTGAACCAGGCTGTTAGGTGCACCAGAAAAATAAATTTAGAACAGTGTGAAGAAATTGAAGCCCTCAGCATGGCTTTTTACAGCAGCCCGGAAATTCTGAGGGTAAGAATTGTTTTGAAGTGGAACTTACTCATTAGGTATGTTTCTGTTCTTTCTGCCCTTTTAAAATATGACAAATACAGAATAATTTCAGTACATGATTGACATTCAAGTTTAAATTTCTCCAGTACTTTTATATCAGTGATTATTGAAATAATCCTTTAATTTTATTTTATATAGTTAGCTCATATTTTACTTTTGTTGATTTTTTTCTTTCATTCATTTTGATGGTAACCAATACCTGTCTCCTGAATAAAACAAATATTTACTAATAACTAAAACTTTAGAAATCATAAAAACATCTTCATGTCTGTGACAGAAATAATCTTATTAGCCCCAAAAAGGGCTCTCTCTCAGAAACAGGCCAGAAAATAAGAGGAAATCTGCTTTCTGGTTGGCAGATGACACAGGCAGTCAGGAAAGAACAGGAAATGGGAGAAGAGGGCACGGTGGTGAAGGGGCCCCTTCTCTCTGGTTGCAGTGTCTGAACCCTAAACTGAAGAAATGAGTGAGGCCACTGGCCCACATGACAGATAAGATGGAGGGTGGCAAGGCAAGAAGACTTTTTGCAATGATTAAAAACCATATGATAGGCTGAGGCAGGAGGATCACTTGAGGCTAAGAGTTCAAGAACCAGCCTGGGCAACATAGTGAGACCCTGCCTTACAAAGAATAAAAAAACTAGTGTGGCATGTTTGTGCACACCTGTCGTCCCAGCTACTCAGGAGGCTAAGACAGGAGGATCACTTGAGCCCAAGAGGCTGAGGTTGCAGTGAGCTAAGGTTGTAGTGAGCTATGATCACACTCCAGCGTAGGTGACAGAGTGAGACCTGGTCTCTAACAAAACAAAATAACCCCCCCCCGCCAAAAACATATGATTATTGTCAAAGGGGTCCCTTCCCAATTTCCTTTTTATGAGGGGTACAGGGGTAGGGTGGTTCATGGCACCATTATTTATCTGGACTTCAGTTTTTAGGATCAAGTTTAACCTTTCCCTCTCCTCTCATTTTCTCTCTCCCTCTCTTGTGTAAGTCAGCCATCTAGGCTTGTGAATTCTTCTAGTTAGCTTGAGCTCACAGTTGTCTTGAAGTAATTCCTTGGGCATCCAGGTACAGTTCTCTTTCAGCACAGTCTCTCCAAACAGGTGTATTTGTCTCCCTCCCCACATTTCCCAGTGGGCCTTTCAGAAACAGAGCTGTGGCTTTACTGGGGAGGCAAGGGCTTGTCATTGAGGAGGCTTGGGCCAGAGGCAGGAAGACTAGTTAGGATGTGGAAATCGCCTGGGCAAGGAATGGTGGCCTTTCAGCAAGGACAGGTGCAGTGAGAGTGACCAGGAGTGCAAGAACTGTGCTTCTCACAGTGCTTACGGCCGTGAGACCATGTGGAAATACACGATAATGACCCTGGAGCATGGAACCTTCCTGAGACTAGCTCAGTGAGCTTCCACCTGGAGGAAATGAAGATAGAAGGAAAATGCAACATGACCTCTTTGATTAGGATGTAGATTCAAACAGATGGAGATGGGAAGTCTTGATCAAGGAAATTCTGTTTTCTTCTTTGTGAAACCTTTAATAAGATGAATATACTCTTCAACTCAAGATCTGAAAAGCAATGAAAATGCTTCTTTTGCTGTACTTAACACAATTTTTTGTGGTTTCTTTTATCTAGGCACCTGATTCAAGAACAAAGGTAAGAGTATTTTTTTTTTTTTTGTAAGGGAAAGTAGGATAGTTTATAATACTGTCTTATTTCTGAGCCCTTTTAAATGAATATAGTTACAGTTAGAAGGGGACCTTGTTGTCAATAGCAAATATATTTGCCAAAAAGCAAGCAGAAGTGCAATAGGGAAACTCCTTAGTGGGAGTAACACTTCTGGGCTTTCCAGCTGCCTCCGTTGTTGTGGTTTTTGTACTCTTCCACGGTTCAGTGACACCACTGTCGTGACCAGCAGTGGGTGTGATTGACAGATTCTGGACATTCAGGCTGTCCCTTGTTCTCTTCTTGGTCTCTTGTTGAGAAAGCTGTCCAGCTCCCAGGATGCTGCCTGTCCAGGGCAGAAGCTGTAAGCACTTTGGCCAGTAGTTGTCCACACCATGTGGGAGGCGTGCCCCACGGTGTACCTTCAGGGCTTTATTTGAGGGTGGGTTCTTTTCAAAACCTTATCGCCCCAGCCCAGGGTTCTGCTTGGTTGTGGTCAGGATGCCAGGGTCTCTTCATGGCTATGTCAAAGGAATGTGGATCCCTCACCCCTTATTCTAGGGTCTGTAGCCTAGGCCTGCCTGTGAACACAGTCCCCATGGAGGCCTGAGTTGGTGGCTTTGTCCTAGTTTCCCAGCCTGTGGAACTGGCCAGCCTAGGTTCAAACCTCAGCTTTGCCATTATTTTCTTGTCTTACTGACACTGAGTTCTCCCTTTGTTGAGTGGATGGTAAGCATCCGTGCAGAGGCATGATGCAGGGTCAAGTGGGAGAAGCACATGAGGTGCTGGTGTGGCATCTGCGCATGGGACGCGGATGCACTGGCTGTGATTGACTTCACTGATGCTCTGCACACAAACGTGTTTGAAGGAGATGTTTGAAAGGAAATAGCCACGTGACTTTGGGTCTCACACAATGGTGTGTGGGGCTGGATCCTGTCTTCTGTGAAGGATGGAAAGACCTATTATGAGGAATGATGGATGTTACTGGATGTTACTTGTGTTTTCAAACTTGTTTTAGTTATAGATGTCCTTTCTTAAATGCAGTCTGAAGCGGAACCCTCCCTAGAGTATAACACAGACTGAATGTGGAGCTGTGCTGGTTGGAACAGGGATGGGGCCTGAAGCCCTCCACCTGCCCAGTCTCCTTCTCTTTCCTCTTTGGTCCCAGTGAAGAACGCTAGGGTTCCCGGGAATGCAGTGTGAAAGTCATGCAATGGGCTAGCTCTCACCTCCCTCCAATCCCTAGAGAGTGCTTGGATTCTACCACTTAAAACTGGAACGGTCTGGGGGGCAGCAGCCCTATCAGCCTTGTTCATGATATATCTGTATTTCTAATGCAGCGTCCGGTATGTTCTGGGCACTCAATGAGTTATGTTTTTAGTGATGAATGACTAGGAAGGAGGTGGGTCCAGTCAATGTGGAAAGACCTATTATGAGGAATGTGATGGATGTTACTGGGAGGCTTGAAGCAGATGCCAGGCACCATTCTAAGTGCTGTACATGTCCAACATCTTTGAATCCTTTTGGCTGTCCAAGGAGGTAGGTTCAGTTACTGTCACTCTCTGGCAGATGAGTCACAGGGAGATGAATGAGCTTGCCCATGGCTGCACAGCTGGGAAGTGGCAGAGCTGGGACAGGGATCTAGGTGGTCTGGCCCCAGGGACCTTATACTTTACCACCACACTGGGCCAGCTCTACTCTGTGAGCCCACGTGACAGGCTACACACACCCAGCAGACTGAGACTTCCAGCTTAGGTCTGTGTGACACCAAAGGTTGTGCTCTAAAGGACGAGCATGTAAACTAATAGCAGGAATTTGTTTAAAATTTTCTTAAGCAGATTTTAAGGTTAGAGGATCAGGAGTATAGAAATTGGGTCTAATCTCCCCACTAAGTGAAGACTGTTATGATTGCCTGGAATCATTGACAGTATCTGTGGAGCCATCAGTAAATGATTCCAGGGTAGCCCTGTAGTTTCATTGAGTATGCTGGAGTTCTTTACCAGTGTGTGGTGTGGGAATGGTATGTGGTAGAAGAGGAATCAAGGAAATCAGTACGGCCCTACCGTTTCCTTCTCATGACTGTTGAGTGAGCTGCTGAGATGAGGGCAGCTCCTGCCATTGACACCAGGACTCTCCAAAGCTCATTGATATTGAATCCTTTGGTTTTTGCCCATTCCACGGACACACCATGGAAGTGGCTTCAGCAGAGGCTGGTATGGCAGGCTGTGCTCTTTCTTGGAACCCGATGTCATTGCTGAATCAGGGGCCACTATGTTCAGAGTAAGGAACCTGGGTTGTCCTTATGTGAAACAAGAGCTAATTGAATCGCAGCCTAGGATCCCCTCCATGCTGAAACCCTTTGGTGTGGCGTGTTATGCAGAGGGCTTCGCAGTGACTGGCATTGCCCTTCTGCCATTCTCGTCACATGACAGCTCACATCTTTGTTACTGAGTCATGTCACTTTCTTCTGTGAGAGGTTTTGATTCGCAGGTCTTCTCGGTCATGGGAGCAGACACATAAGGACTGCATATTTATCTCTAAAATGACTGCTTAAATACTTGGTCATTTTGAATTATAAACAGCATGGTGCATGATTAAGTTCAAAGTGGTATAAACAACTATTAATAGATACATGAGGCTCCTTCCTCAACAGTGGTTTCCAAGAATTGAAGTTTAGAGCAAATGACAGATTCATCCTATAGTATGAGGAGGCCCAGCTACCTTTAGAGGATGGCTTGATGCCTTGCTAGTCTGCTGGCGGTGGCCATGAACGCAAAATGTCCTTTAATAGCACTGGGATAAGCAGGGCTTCCTGGTGTTGCTGAAAACGTTTGTCTGTGTCTGTTTTCTATTGCTCATAATCCTACCACCCAGAGAAACCACTGTGTGTGTGTGTGTGTGTGTATGTGTGTGTGCACTTGCATTTGTGTAGAAGTTGTGTATAAATTGGGTCAAATGAATATTCGGGGGTGTGTGGGGGCTTAAGGATATGTATCCTGGGACTCTGTGTGAATGTGCATGTGTGGGTATGGAGTGTGTAGGAGTTGTGTTTTGGAGGTGAGGATATATATGTGTGCTTGACACTGTGATGGAGTTTTGTGTGTATGTATTTGAGATATAATTCACATACCATAAAACTCACCATTTTAAAGTATACAATTCTGTGGCTTTTAGTATAGTCACAGGTTGTGCATCCATTACCACTAATTCCAGAACATTTCCATCACCCCAAAAAGGAGCCCTGTATTAGCAGTCACTCCTCATTCTTCCCCAGCTCTGTCCCCCAGCACCTGGCAACCACCAATCTAGTTTTCATCTCTATGGGTTTGCCAATTGGACATTCCGTATAAATGGAATTAGAAGTGTGGCCTTTCGTGTCCGGCTTTTATGACTTAGCATGTTTTCAAGATTCATCTGTACTGTGGCATGTATTAGTACTATTTTTAAGGATGAGTCATATTCCTTTGTAAGGCTAGACTTTGTATTTATCCATTCATCAGTTGATGGACATTTAGGTGGTTTTTGGTTTTAGCTATTATGATAGTGCAGCTGTGAACATTTGTGTACAAGTTTTTGTGTAGACTATGTTATTAGAGGTAACTACTTTTAAAGTTTTGGTTATATCCTCTCAAGTATTTTCTTTGTGAATGTATATATGTTTATTACTTTTGCAAATGTGGATCATAGTATACACACGTTGTGTAGCATGCTTCCCCCTACTTGGCTATATCAGGGGAGGTTTCTTTCCAGTTGGTTGTTATTTTAGCCCATCCTCCCTGGGTAGAGCATCTTCAACACTCCAGGTCTTCACTCTGCAGGTCCCTATCACTGTTCAGTCCGTCATCATTCAGTCTCTAAATAAAACGCTCACCCGACGGGAAGACACTGATGTGCTACAGCCAGCTCTCGTCAATGCTGGACACTTTCACCTTTGCATGAATGTCGTTCTTGAGGTAGGTGCCGAATTTGGCTTTGAGAGCTTGTCTGTGGCAGACTTAAGCCTCCTGTCGCGCTGGGGTAACTGGATGCCCTCCGAGGATGCTTTGTCCTAGCCTGTGGTGTGGCTTTACCTGGCTCGGCTGCCTGCTTGCCTTTCTGCTGTCTCATCAAAGGACACCTCTTGTCTCCACAAACCTAGTGACTTGCTGGAATACATCAAAATATTTTTGTTGTTGCTGTTTTTGTTTTAACATGTTTCCTCTGCAGAGATAGGCTTATTACATTCTGCTCGGACCAGCTTATGTAGAACTTCTGTAATTGGGCAGAGTGGCTCAGATGACCTTGTCTGCTAGGGGTGGTGCTGAGGGAACACCTCTCGTAATCCAACTGGACAGCAGAGCAAGGCTTTAACACATGGAGAAATGGGGAAAGATTTGCTATCTATGGGTATTTTCAGTTATTCATACAGCTTCTGAAATGTAATGGAACAGGTATATTAGGAGTATCTTTTTTTTTTTAGGTAAAGTACAGCCTCACATACACAGATAGAGGTGAAGTCACCAAAGCTGATCTGTCATTCCTTCTGGGGACAGTTAGCAGTGTAGTGGTCCCACTGCAGCAAAAGTTTGAAATTTATTTTCTTCAGGTAAGGTTGATCAATTTGGCATAAGTATTTAATTGCCAAGTTAAAAAGAAATAATGACTTCTTAGTGGATAAAACTGAATTTCTAAGTATTACATCCAAGCCTTTGTAGTGAACAGAGGGCTTTGTGTAGCCTGTGGCATCTGTAATGAAACCAAGCATTCTCCTTGTATCTTTTTTCCTTTTGGGAAAAGATTCCTTTCCACATTAGCTTGTTCTTTTACAGTATGATGTACTCCTACACCTGGCAGATGTATTTATAGTTCTGAGTAGGGAGGGAGAAATTATTTTATTGGTTGTTAATTCCAGATTTTATTATGAAAGAAGCATTTTTCTCCCTGCCATTTCCTTATTAAAATGAGAATTATTTGGGGGCATTTCTACACTGTCTTTCAGGAAAATACCAAGCCAGTCCCTCTCAGTGGAAACCCTGGTTATGTCGTGGGGCTCCCGTTAGCTGCTGGATTCCAGCCTCATAAGGGATATCCTTTTTGGTTCTGTAGAGGGTGGATTTATTCCTGTCTCCGTGTGTGTGGGCTGCACTGCTTTTTATCGCCGAGGCTCCCCTGGGCTGCTTGCGGGAAGGAGAGAGCAGTCCAGGCCGAGCTTCCTGCAGGCAGCTCTGGTGGGCGGCCAGTCTGGCTACACAGCAGGTGGGCTGGGGGGAGACTGGCAGTTGGGGGTGAGACAGCACGTCCTGGGAAAATGTCAGGTTTTTTTTTTTAATCTCCTTTTTTTTTCCCAGCCTGCCATTAAGCCACAAAATATGTCAGTGTTTTACAACAAAAATCTTGAGAGAAAAGTTGACATTTAAACGTTTTTAATTTCACATTTAAACAATTTTGAAGGGCCAGTTTCTGATAATTTTTCTTCTGAGAATCCACTTACTAAGGAAAATAGAACTACTTTTTTGCCCACTCCTGGGAAATAGCTGTCAAAATCACAGAGGCCCAGAAAAAGTGTATTTGGGTCTCCCTCATGTCACACAGTGACACTGTCTTCTTACCTGAGAATCAGGCTGCTCTACCACTAGGCAGTTGTCCCTTAACTGTCTGTGAATGTCTGGGATTATTCAGACCACGAACAGATACAGACAGTTTACTATTCTTCATAGCACAGCTGAGCAAGACTGCTTAGCACTGGAGGGGGTCCGGACCCCAGTATTATTTGGTTACACTATGCAATCTGGCTGTAAACTAAGGTAAAAGAGTCACTTGTTTCTATTTGAACTTGTGTTGATCAGAAAACAAAGCATTCTCACTTTTCCCCATTTTAATCAAATCTCTGCATCAGCTGATGAGCTCATATGAAAGCCACATATAGTATATCATCATGCATGAATAGTAGCAAAACTGTTACAATCATTTTTGTTATTAAATATGGCAAAGCAAAAATTTCAAGGCTTTGTGTGTTTCTTTTTTTAAGAGATGGGGTCTCGCTCTGTCTCCTAGGCTGGAGTACAGTGGCGCCATTATAGCTCACTGCAGCCCTGACCTCCTGGGCTCAAGGGATCCCGCCTCAGTCTCCCAAGTAGTTGGGACTACAGGCATGCACCACCACACCTAGCTTTTTTTTTTTTTTTTTTTTTTTTTTTTGAGACAGAGTCTCACTCTGTCACCCAGTGGTGCAATCTCAACTCACTGCAACCTCTGCCTCCAGGTTCAAGCAATTCTCCTGCCTCAGCCTCCTGAGTAGCTGGGACTACAGGTACATGCCAACGTGCCCGGCTAAATTTTGTATTTTTAGTAGAGACGGGGTTTCACCATGTTGGCCAGGCTGGTCTAGAACTCCTGACCTCAGGTGATCTGTCTGCCTTGGCCTCCCAAAGTGCTGGGATTACAGGTGTGAGCCACTGTGCCTAGCCTGTGTGTTTCATTTTTAAGGTTGTTTAGAATTTGAGTTCACAGTAAAAATATTTCCCCTGAAAATATTTCCTATGTTTCTGCATTTTAATATACACAGCACATCAAAACCAGGGAGAGGAAATCTGAAGATAATCTGCTTTTATCTTACCAAATACGTACATAATGTAAAATATCAAACAGTGCTGCATGGCTTGTTATAAAAACAGTTTGCCCTCATTTGCCCCACCTTGGAGGCAACCACTTTCAACTCTTGTTGCTGTTTTTTTCAAAATCTACCCCCAAATCTTGAAATATCCTGCTACTTCTTGATTTTTTTGGTTTTATGAATTTTTTATTGAGTTTCCATTAAGGAACACAAAGGTTGGCTCTTTCCCCTTCATCCCCTACCTCATGACCCACACACTTCCCACATCTTCCCAGGGTCATTGGATCATTATTTTGTTTAGACCAATATTTACCATTTAGTTATTATTTTTTGAGACAGGGTCTCACCCTGTTGCCCAGGCTGCAGTGGCGTGATCAGGGTCACTGCAGCCTCGGCCTGCAGGCTCAAGCTATCCTCCTGCCTCAGCCTCCTAATAGCTGGGACCACATGCGAGTGCCATCACACCTGGCTAATTTTTTAAATTTTAGTAGAGACGAGGTCTCCCTATGTTTCCCAGGCTGGTCTCGAACTCCTGGGCTCAAATGCTCTTCTTGCTTCAGCGTCCCAATATGTTGGGATTACAGATGTGAGCCACTACATCCAGCCACCATTTACATTATTAGTTCTGATCCATTTAGACCAGCATTTCTCAAAGGGAGAGGGTTCCATGGAATACGTTTCCACAAGACATCAGTAGGGGTAGGTCTATGGTCCAATACGTCTGGGAAACACCAAATTAAAGTTAAAACAATGGTTCCTTCCTATGTTACTCATCAGAACCTTTAATAGACACATGTGCCTCAGGAGGGACATGGGGACATGGAGGTTCAATGCTTCCCCAACTTTGGCCATGAAACCCTTCTTGTACAGAGCTTCAGTGGAACACAGTTTGGGAAACATTGTTTTAGACTCATCATCTCGCAGGTCAAGATTTTGCAAAGTTAGAGACGCTTTAGCTTCTGTCAGATAATCCCCCATTTGGAGAGTGAGAAGATAATGAAACTGGGAAGGAATGAAACTGCTGGTGGGGCTGGGAGTGGTGGCTCACTCCTGTAATCCCAGCACTTCGGGAGGCCAATGTGGGCAGACCACCTGTGGTCAGGAGTTTGAGACCAGCTTGGCCAACATGGTGAAACCCTGTCACTAGTAAAAATACAAAAAAATTAGCCAGACATGGTGGTGGGCGCCTGTAGTCCCAGCTACTCAGGAGGCTGAGGCAGAAGAATCACTTGAACCCGGGAGGTGGAGGTCGCAGTGAGCTGAGATTGCCTCACTGTACTCCAGCCTGGGTGACAGAGCAAATTCTATCTCAAACAAAACAAAACAAAACAAAAATCAAAAAACAAAAAACTGCTGGTGGGCTGGGTGTGGTGGCTCACTCCTGTAGTCCCAGCACTCTGGGAGGGTCGCAAGAACCCGGGAGTTTGAGGCTGCAGTGAGCTATGATGGTGCCAGTGCACTCCAGCTTGGGCATCAGAGTGAGACCTTGTCATAAATAAATAAATAAATAAATAAATAAATAAATAAATAAAGGGAAGGAAAGGAAGAAGAAAATAAAGAAAAACTGCTGGTGGATGAACAACAGCCTCATTCAGGTGACTTCTTTTTCCTTCACCAAGACTGACTGGAGCTCTCCCATGTCGGCTCGTAGCCCAGAAGGTGAAGAACCTGCTGTGGGGCCAGGGCTTCCCAGATTACGTGGCCCCTTTTGGAAATTCGCAGGCCCAGGATGTGCTGGACTGGGTGCCCATCCACTTCATCACCCAGTCATTCAACAGGAAGGTAAAGGGGAGAAGGTACAGGTTCCATGCTAGCGGTCTCTCTCTTCCAGGTGGTGTGATGAAGGCAGCCGGGGAAGCCAGCTGTTAAGGAGACAGGATGGTTCTGAGTGGGAGCATGGGCTGAATCTTGGATACTGATTTTTGCCCCTTGTTAGCAATGTTGTCTCTGGCTGGCAGTTTTATGGCTTTGAGCCTCTGTTTTCATCTGTGAAATGGGAACACTAGTCATAGTGGGTGAGTGGCCTCACGGGGCATTGAGAGGGTTAAGTGAGGTAACATTTATGTGGCCCTGGGCATGGTGCCTAGTGGTCCATAAATGGGAACCACTGTGATCCTCATCCTGTTGCTACCATCATTGTGATTGTTGGTGTCCCCCGAGCCCTCTCCAGGCATCTCATGACACGATAGACAAATGTTGAGTCCTGTATCAAAGACTGAGACTTCCTTCTGTGCACGTGGCTATCCCACCCATTGTCCTCTGGTCTACTTAGGCAGCCTACACCTGAGAGTTTTCACTGCCACAGTTCCTCACAGAGTTGAATGGAAGTTGACAATCCTACAGATAGGTTCCTGGTCACATGTGATGCTTCTGCCCACCTTTTTCTTTTGTCTTAGCAGTCAGTGTGTGGGCCAGCCCTGGCCCGGAGGCGTGCTCTCTATCTTAGCCTGTAATTGCCCAGCTTGTTCTTGTCACGCTTTCTTCAGACCTCTCATTATCTGCTCCGAGTATTTCTAGCATGGGCATAACAGGGATGAGGACTGCTCACTTCTCTGATCCGCCCTCCCACCGAGGCCAGCAGAGACCCGGGATTACTCCATTCCACTGCGAAGTCTTGGCTCAACTCTCCCGCCAGAACCAGGCACATTGTTTCTGGCTTCTTGGCCATGGCTGCAGACATGCAGTTATTACTCCTCAGAAGGGAAGATACGGGTTGGGAGGAGAGGCAGCAGTGCGCACACAGCATTGTCAGGGTCTATGCTGATCCTGAATGCTCAGAGGGCCTGCAGCAGTGGATTTTGTACCAACTCTGCTGGCAACCCAGGTAGAGGCAGGCACGAGCACCTGCTAAACTCAGTTTCCACCAGCTGCATGCTGCATCGTCTCCTAAGAACTGGATATTCGAGAGGATTGTTCAGCCTGCACGGTTTTTAAAGGCAGTTCCAAGCTAAGGAATTCCATCAGTGCTTTTTTCGCAGCCACCAAATTTAGCAGGCCTGTGAGGCTTTCATGTCCTGAACAGATGTATTTTAAAGCTTTTTTTTTTTTTTTTTTAAATGAAAACATCTCATACATACACAAAAGTAGAATAGTACCATGGAGTCCCCATGTACCCAGCCTGCAGCTTCAACAGTTACCCCATTTGCCAACTGGAGAGACTGCAAAGGCAAGAAAAAGTCCTGGAAGTCCCACGGCCCCTTTTTCCCTTGGGTCAGAGGCCTTAGAGCTGGCTCCCAAAGCAGCCAACCAAATGGGCAGCTCAGCTCCTTCATGGCATCAGCAGCATTCCTGGTGCAGATGAAGAGTTGATGTCTGACAACATACTGACACTGCCTGGTTACCCAAATGTCACATCTTAAGTGCCAGTTGATGAAATTAGATAAAAGGCACTTAAATTTCCCCTAAGAGCATTTTAACATGACATGCAATCAGGTTTTATTTGTCTGCTAATAATTATTTCTTCCCCTCCATCCCTCCCACCAGTTTCTTTCCTGAAGTCTGTGAGGCAGGTGTAAACAGGTAGATGAAGTTAGAGCAGTTATGGCCCTAAAGGGTCCACAGTTGAATATCGGCACTACCACAGTTTCAGGTGATGTCGACTTTTTTAGAGATAGAAGGGGATGGGCCGGGCGCGGTGGCTCAAGCCTGTAATCCCAGCACTTTGGGAGGCCGAGACGGGCGGATCACGAGGTCAGGAGATCGAGACCATCCTGGCTAACACAGTGAAACCCCGTCTCTACTAAAAAATACAAAAAACTAGCCGGGCGAGGTGGTGGGCGCCTGTAGTCCCAGCTACTCGGGAGGCTGAGGCAGGAGAATGGCATAAACCCGGGAGGTGGAGCTTGCAGTGAGCTGAGATCCGGCCACTGCACTCCAGCCCGGGCGACAGAGGGAGACTCCGTCTCAAAAAAAAAAAAAAGAAAAGAAATAGAAGAAGATGGAAAATTACATTTAGTTGTTAAAATATTTTGGGGCATTGAGTTACTTTAAAATACGTACTTTCTCTAAGCTGTTTTTATCTGAACTACTAGAGTCTATTGATTTTCTTGTTCAGAACATTTTGTAATATATGAAACCTTTTATAATTAACACTCTGAACTGCAGATTAAGTCTGACTTGCGGTTGTGTAAGATTCTAATGGATTAACAGCATTCTGTTTTGCAGGATTCCTGCCAGCTCCCAGGGGCTTTGGTTATAGAAGTGAAATGGACCAAATACGGATCCCTACTGAATCCACAGGCCAAAATAGTCAATGTAACTGCAAATCTAATTTCATCCTCCTTTCCTGAGGTAGGTCTAACCTAGTTTAAAGGCATATGTTAAGACAGAAGTCTAGACACAACTCAAGTGTGGTAGGTGACAGGTATTACTTTGTGTAAAAGATTATAATTTAAACCATGGGGGTTCATAAAATATTTCAGCATTTTTTACTTAGAAGGAAACGCTGATGATGGTTCTATTTACATTAGCATTCTGGTTTCGATGGGATCTTTAAAATTCTCATGAAAATTATGACTGATATTCATGTGTTAATCAGACACCCTGGTAAAATTGTTTCTCTCATCCAAGTTAATGGCTGATTAGTGCTCCAGGATCTATCAGATTCATGAACTGACAGTGGTTGAGTGAGGAAGAGAATGAAAAGTGTCTCATTGTTGTCATTCTGGGAGCACACTGGAGGGTGGGCCTTGCTCTCTCTGTTTATTACAGGCCAACTCAGGAAATGAAAGGACGATTCTTATTTCTACTGCGGTTACTTTTGTGGATGTGTCTGCACCTGCAGAGGCAGGCTTCAGAGCTCCACCAGCCATCAATGCCAGGCTGCCCTTTAACTTCTTCTTCCCGTTTGTTTGACGTAAGTCATCGCTTGAGGAAACTACGCCCCTCCTCTGAGGTCATCCCCTGTGGAAAGTGCATGTGGGGCTAGAAGTCCCTAGGGGACACTGCATTTTATACTTTTTGAGGGTCTTGCTTTGTCACTCAGGCTGGAGTGCAGTAGTGTGATCATGGCTCACTGCGGCCTTGACCTTCCGGGCTTGAGTGATCCTCCCACCTCAGCCTCCTAATAGCTGGGACTACAGGTACACACCACAACACCTGGCTAATTTTAATATATTCTGTAGAGATGGGGTCTTGCTGTGTTGACCAGGCTGGTCTCAAACTCCTGGGCTCAGGTGATCCTCCTGCCTCAGCCTCTGAAAGTGCTGAGATTACAGGTGTGAGCCACCATGCCTGGCCTTATTATACTTCTAACCTTTGAGGTTGCCTCCAAACCAGCACACTGCCCTTCTCCACTCCCTTCCCACCTTTTTTCCTTTTGGAAATGTTATTCTGTCTGACTTTTGAATGGGGAATACGCTTAACACATAGGTCATAGATAGAACCCAAAAAGTCTTTGGGGAGATGGTAAAGAAAATGAACAGGCCTTGAAGCAGCAGAGGCACGGGGATTTGGCCAGTTCATTCATCCCCTGCTTTGAGTTATTTTAAAAATATTCAGTTCAGGTTTTTTCCTTTTTAGGTCCGGTTGCAGTGAGTACAAAAAATAGCAAAATATTAGATAAAATCGTGCGAGAAGAGTACACAGCCTTACAAGGGATCTTACCCCAAGTACCATGTTAATTATAGTGGAGTCTTGGGTCTCATTACCATTTCTGCACCAGGCACTATAGCTAGCTTGCTCTCTGACTGGCAGGCTGGTATGGGTGCCACAGAGGAAAGAATACAGTAGGAGGATCCAGGGGAAAGAGAGAGTTTATTTTATACAGTAATTGTACAGTAATTGAGGAAAAATGTCAGGTGGCAGAACGCAATGGAACCACCTAGAAGCTGGCTGATGCAGCTGGGGCACACAGAGGAGGGGCCTGGGTACCCCTTTTGGGGAAACTGAGACAAGGGAAGCTATTTAGAACAGCTTGAAAATAAGAGACTTTTCTAGAATGGGGTGGCAGCTAAAGTAGCTTCTTTTTCTTTCTTTCAGAATGCTCATATGAAAGGATGCATCAATTCCTTAATATACACGTGAAATTTGAAAACTGTACATTCGATGAGACTAAATTTTATATACAACTAGCAATTGTCCAGCTTTGTTCCTCATTTTCAAGCAAGGCTAAAGTGTTCAACATGAGAAAATGTGATACCTTTGATACAGTGTGGGGTGGGAATGGATGGGCAGCTCTTGATGGTACTGGACCTTCCACAAGGCTGTGTCCACCCAGAATCCATGCTGGCAGGAGGGAGGCAGAGGCATCAAACCAAACCTCTCACTAGGTGGCCCAGGAGGGGCAGCTGTTCCTCACATGACATCACAGGCCCATGAGGCAGTGTCTTCTCTGCGGGGAGCTGGTCTGGGTCTAGTTCACTTCACCAAGAAGTCCATGCTGTCGCAATAGCTTGTTAAGTCTTTCAATTTCTTGTTCCTATTGCAAAAGCAGACAAACACTGGAATTTACTTTGAGCCTCGCCAGGGATGTGACAATCATTCAGTGAGCCCCAGGCACAGAGCCACAGAGATGAATGAAAGCTACACTCTGTGGCATTCAGTCTGCTGAGGAGACTGCTACAATCATAGGCTCCACTGAGCAGCAGTGAGAAGACAAAGGTGGGGGACCTGGCAGAGCCCCGGGGTGTGGGGGTGGGCACAGCTTCAGGGAGGATGTGATGCCTGGGCTGGATCTGAAAGGACAAGGCAGGCTCAGCCCAGGGAAGGGCGCTCTAGGTGCATGAGCAGCGCTGTGCTGCAGGTGGCTGCTGCAGCAGAGGCCAGCTTCTCAGATGTCTTTTTGTTGTTGTTGTTGTTGTTGAGACAGAATTTTGCTCTTGTTGCTCAGGCTGGAGTGCAATGGCACAATCTTGGCTCACCACAACCTCTGCCTCCCAGATTCAAGCGATTCTGCTGCCTCAGCCTCCTGAGTAGCTGGGATTACAGGCATGCGCCACCACGCCCGGCTAATTTTGTATTTTTAGTAGAGACAGGGTTTCTCCATGTTGGTCAGGCTGGTCTCGAACTCTGGACCTCAGGTGATCCACCTGCTTCAGCCTCCCAAAGTGCTGGGATTACAAGCATGAGCCACCATGCCTGGTCCCCAGATGTGTCTTCTTACCTTCTCAGAGCAGCTGAACTCAAGGTGTTGAATCTTGGCGGCCAATTGTACATTCATCTGTTTTAACCTTAAGAGTTGCCGTTCTGAACGTGTCTTAACCGAGATGATAATCCCTGAAATAAAATTGGGGGTCTCAGTGATACTGGTTTCTAACTTAACCACTCAGGAAAAAAAATCTGTATTCTTACACCCATATAGCGTTGGGAGGAGTGGTGACAGACACATGAGACAGTCATCACTTTAGGGCATCAGAGCTGGGAAGTCAGGGTTTCATGTCTGAGCTACTTAGTCCCCAGTTACGCAGTATCTCTCTATAGCTGGCATGGCTGAGTAATCCTTAAAAATAATCGCTGACAAGATGAACATTAGGCTTCTTAACCTAGAACCTGTTCACAATCATATGGGTGCATAGCAGCAGTGTGCACAGATACCACGAAAGCACAGGCTGGGAAATGCCCCCTTTCTCCATAACAGGCATCTTCCGTAGGAACTGAAAGGCTTTTTTTCTTTCCTTTGACAGAGTCCAGTTTTTTTTTTGTTTTTTTGTTTTTTTGTTTTTTTTTTTTTGAGATGGGGGTCTCGCTCTGTCACCCAGGCTGGAGTGCGGTGGCACAATCTTGGCTTATTGCAGCCTCCAAATCCTGGGCTCAAGCGATCCTCCCACTTCAGCCCCCCCGCCCCCCAGTGGCTGGGACTACATGTGTGCACCACCACACCCAACTGATGTTTCTATTTTTTTTTTGTAGAGACAGGGTTTCACCTTGTTGCCCAGGCTGGTCTTGAACTCCTGGGCTCAAGTGATCCTCCTGCCTTAGCCTCCCAAATTGCTGGGATTACAGGCATGACCACTGTACCCAACCGTTTCATTTTATTTGCTTGACATAAACCTGCTTATAACCAGCTCCTAAAAGGGCTGAAGAGGAAGAAGGGAGGAGAGGGAGGTGAGGGGGCAGTGGGGAGGCCTCCACAATGGGAGCCACTGTGAGCTCCGGCGCCCAGAGTGACTGTGCCGCCAGGCCTCGGCTGTATGCCTGAGCCCCCGCTCTCCATCCACAGCCTGGGAGTGCAGGAGACGTACCGTTGATGATCCGGGCCACCCGCCACAGCCGAAGCAGAATCAGCAGGCCCAGAGCCTCAAACTCGTGCTCCCCGACCAGGAGGGCAACGTCGAGGACGAATGAGACCACCACCACGACGGCATCCAGGATCTCAAACTTGTGGTGAAAGAACTCCAGGCGGAAGACAAATAATTTAAAGATAATCTCCATCATAAAAAAGACCAAGATGGTGATGCTCATGTAGTGGAATACCTGAAGGGGACAAGGAACCACAGTCAGGGGAGATCGGGCCTCTGGGAGGTCAAGCTGCCCTCGCATGCACCTGCCTGGTCACCAGCAAGAGAATTCATCTATTGGACAAATCCACATGCCCGGTGCTGGAAACACAGCTGTGAACACAACAGATGAGGCACCTGCTCTCTAAAGGGCAATTAGGTAATGTTGGAATTAAAGCGTCCTCTAGACCCTTTGGACCAGCAATTCCGTGGCTAAGAACTTATCCTACAGCTGAGCTCCCGTGTGCACAGGGACTAAGGATATTTACTGCAGCACTGTTTGCAGAGCAAATATTTTCTGCATTGTTTGTAAGATAACAGAAATGTCCGTTAGACAGAAATGTCCATTAGAAGGTACTCTTGAAATGAATGGTGGCACCTCCATATGGGGCCCTAAGGACACAATTGTTAAAAGGATTAAGCTGGGTGTGGTGGCTTGAGCCTATAGTCCCAGTTAGGAGGCTAGGTGGGGCCTCCTGCCCAGAGCCCAGTTTGAGGCCAGCCTGGGCAACATACTAAGACCCCATCTCTAAAATAACTGAATGAATGAATGAACGAATGAATGGAGGCAGATCCATATGTTCCAATTAGGAGTGATCACCAAGGTAAGTGAAAAAGGTTCCGAGATCTTGATCTAGTCCTGGCTGGGCACAGTGGCTCATGCCTGTAATCCCAGCACTTTGGGAGGCTGAGGCAGGTAGATCACTTGAGGTCAGGAGTTTGAGACCATCTTGGCCAACATGGTGAAAACCTGTCTCTACTAAAAAAAATACAAAAAGTGAGCCAGGTGTGTTGGTGCACGCCTGTAGTCCCACCTACTTGGGAGGCTGAGGCAGGAGAATTGCTTGAACCCAGAGGAGAGGTTGCAGTGAGCTGAGATTGCACCACTGCACTCCAGCCTGGGTGACAAGTCAGACTCTGTCTCAAAAAATAAAAATAGGCTGGGTGCGGTGGCTCAAGCCTGTAATCCCAGCACTTTGGGAGGCCGAGACGGGCAGATCACAAGGTCAGGAGATCGAGACCATCCTGGGTGAAACCCCATCTCTACTAAAAAAATACAAAAAACTAGGAGGGCGTGGTGGCAGGCACCTGTAGTCCCAGCTACTTGGGAGGCGGAGGCAGGAGAATGGCGTAAACCTGGGAGGTGGAGCTTGCAGTGAGCTGAGACCTGGCCACTGCACTTCAGCCTGGGCGACAGAGCAAGACTCCGTCTCAAAAAAATAAATAAATAAAATAAAAATATAAAATAAAATAACCAGTCCTCACACCAAGATAACCATTTCCACATCTGGGGCAGGGAAGGTACAATGTGGGCAAGGATGTCTTGTGCCAGAAAGCAAGGAAGTCTTCAAAGACATCACAGTCATGTCAACAGGACCCAGCAGTCAGCTTGAAGAGGTTCACAGTGACAACATTTGGGACAATCTGAACATTGAAAAGAATGACTAAGATTGATTGTAACACAGTGAATAAAAAAAATTCACAGTGCAGCACATACACCCATGCACACACACACACGTGGGAAAACAGGGAAGTGCTTTTTTATAGAAGAGTACTGACTACTAAATGTAGAAGGAAAGACAGAATTGGAAAATCACCATTTTGCATCCCCTAGTGTAGTCACTGACTCAGGCAAGGATCACCAACATATGCCAACTGGGGAAGAGGATATTTGCATGCTACCAAAGTAGTACCGGGCAGATCATTTACCACTGCAACAGGAAAAATGCCCCTGGCCAGTGGAGCAGTCCAGCATTTACTGCCTAAATCAAGTGACCTAACTGAGTGGGACCCCTGGCGTGTGCCTCCTGAAAATGCCACATCCAGACCATCACCTGCCAATGAGGACTCCCTGCTGATCAAGCCCTGGACCTAACCGTGGTGTGCAGGAAATAAGGCAGGAGACGTCAAACTCATCAGACAAATCCAGAACATGGGACATTCTACTGGCTGGGCTCTTCCAAGAGTCATGGTCATGAAGGAAAAAGAAAAGCAGGAGGATTTATCTAGATTAAGAAAGCCAGGGAGCCCAGGCTCACGCCTGTAATCCCAGCACTTTGGGAGGCCAAGACAGGATTACTTGAGCCTGGGAGTTCAATACCAGCCTGGGCAGCACAGGGAAACTCTTTATCTATAAAAAATTTAAAAATTAGCTAGGTGTGGTGGTGCATGCCTGTGATTCTAGTTACTCAGGAGGCTGAGGTGGGAGGAAGGCTTGAGCCCATGAGGTCAAGGCTGCAGTGAGCTGTTAGTGCTACTGCACTCCAGGCTGGGTGACAGAGCAAGACTGTCTCAAGGAAAAAAACAAAAAAACTCCAAGGAGACAAAACCAAATAGAATATTGGAATTCTCTATCCTAGTTTGAAAAAAAGTGCCATTAAAGACATTCTTGGGCTGGGCATGGTGGCTCGTGCCTGTAATCCTAGCACTTTGGGAGGCCGAGGTGGGCAGATCACTTGAGGTCAGGGGTTTGATACCAGCCTGGCCAACATGGTGAAGTCTCGTCTCTACTAAAAATACAAAAATTAGCTGGGTGTGGTGGCGGGCACCTGTAATCCCAGTTACTCTGGATCCTGAGGCAGGAGAATCGCTTTAACTCAGGAGGCGGATGTTGCAGTGTGATGAGATCGTGCCACTGCACTCCAGTCTGGGCGATAGAGACTTTGTCCCCCAAAAATAAAAAGAGACATTTGGGATGAGTGAGTGAATAAAAGTGGTTGTTAGGTGGGACTATTGATCTTATTTTAGGTCTGATGATGCTCTCATGGCTCCATGGGAGAAAAACCTTATTAGGCACATTGTTAGGAGTGAAGGTTTGTGACGTCAAATGGTCAGATGGAAATGTGTGTGCATCTGTGGGGATATATAGTGACAAAGCAAACAGCAAAATGTGTCTTTGCCATTTTCATAATAAAAGTTGAGAGTAAAAAGACAATATGGCAGGTATGTTAATGGATTCTATCAAAAATAGAGGAAGAAAGCCAAGTGCAGTGTCGCACGCCTGTAATCCCAGCACTTTGGGAGGCAGAGGTGGGTGGATCGCTTGAGCCCAGGGGTTCAAGACCCCAGTCTCTGAGAAACATGAAAGCAGTTATTTAGGAGAAAATAGATGGACAGGGAAGATTCTCCTTTCATGCCGGCATAGGAGATGTCACAGGGCTGCCTCTGGGAAAGGTACCAGGAAGAAGGAGGAGGTTTAACATTTCCTTCTGCCTTTTTCACTACTTGCAAAGACATATATTTGCATATCAATTCCATTTTGTTTTTCCAAAAAAGGGCATGGCGGGGTGGGGGACGGGAAATGCTTTTTTTTTTTCTGGAGACGGAGTTTTGCTCTTGTTGCCCGGGCTGAAGTGCAGAGGCGCTATCTCGGCTCACTGCAACCTCCGCCTCTGGGGTTCAAGTGATTCTCCTGCCTTGGCCTCCTGAGTAGCTGGGATTACAGGCCTGTGCCACCATGTCCAGCTAATTTTTTGTATTTTCAGTAGAGACGGGGTTTTATTATGTTGGCCAGGCTGGTCCCGAACTCCTGACCTCAGGTGATCCACCCACCTCGTCCTCCCAAAGTGCAGAGATTACAGCTGTGAGCCACTGTGCCCAGCCAGGGATGATTTTAACTCTCCTGATCTCCTCCCTTGGCACCGAGACAGGGTGTGTCCACCACCCTTTGCCTGAACGTCTGGGATGGGCTCAGTAACTGAATCAGTGAATAAACAGCACATCCCCTGATGGCCCAGCATGGGGACCATGCAGACCATCAACAGAAGACAGGAGAAATGCGCCTCCTGAGCCAGAGATGGCAGAGTGGATCCACCCCACATGCTCCAGCTCACTAGCCTAGCATCGCCCAGGATTCCAGCCATCACGTGAAACAAGGTTTCCTGCTTGTAGTAAATGCTAATCCATAATCTGGAAAGGAAGATGAAAACACCTATTAAACTACCACAGACCTTGCTACTCCAAGTGGGGTGTCAGCTGCTCCACTCTGCACCCCTACTGTGCAGATAACACAAGCAAAACGTATCAGTAAGACCCCAGAAGAGCTGTCGACCCCTACCCTGGCGGCATAGTTGTTCTTGTCAGGCTTGATGATATCCAGGTCCAGGATGAGCTCAGCAAGCACCAGGAGGGCGTCCAGAACCACCAAGCAGATGATGATGACCTGCGGGCCGAGGGAAGGCACCAGAGACCATGAGACCCACACGGAGGCCCTCCCTCTTCCCATGATTAAGAGCTGGCTTGGAAGCACGTGGGTGAAACCACTGGGCAAAGCCATTAAGGGTGGGAGGCTATTGCTATAGCTCGCCAGAGGCCCCACCGGGATGGTGGCTGCGCAGGGCCAGCTCCTCTCTGATAGAAGCCACCAGCCTCCTTCCCGCCACCCTCCTGGCCTGCTCTGCCTCTAGGTGGTGCCCACCTTCCCTGCCCTCCCAGAACATGTCTGGCTCATTTTCTGACCCTTGGTCACTGTTTCTCAAATACCACCTCTCAAAACAAACTGCCCATACCTAGATGGCAATAAATAATCAGTTTTTAAGTGTGTATATATATACATACATACATATATATATTTGTTTTTTTTTTGAAACAGTCTCGTTTTGTCACCCAGGCTGGAGTACAATGGCATGATCTCGGCTCACTGCAACCTCCACCTCCTGAGTTCAAGCAATTCTCCTGCCTCAGCCTCCCGAGTATCTGGGATAATAGGCACACACCACCATGCCTGGCTAATTTTTGTATTTTTAGTAGAGATGGTGTTCCACCATGTTGGCCAGGCTGGTCTCAAGCTCCTAACCCCAAGTGATCCACCCACCTTTGGCCTCCCAAAGTGCTGGGATTACAGGCGTGAGCCGCCGCGCCCAGGCAAGTTTGTATTTTTCTATTCCTGGGGCCTGCTGTCGCTGGGGTGCTCACAGAACAGATGCTCAATAAATAACACAGCCCTGCCTCAGCAGTCTGAGTCCTGGAGGGGACCTTGGGGACTGCCGACTGCAGGCTCCTCAGCTACAGGGACGGCTGCTGTGCTTACAAACCAGCTTCTGCCTGGAGATGTGAGGTGCCTGCCCCAGCTCACGTGTGCCCACAGTGGGTGAAGAGGGTGAAGGGGAGAGGAGTCCCGGTGTCCTGGAGAATTAAAGAGAGCTGCTATGGGGAACACAACCTCGTGAGCTTTGTGATGGGCTGACAGAGGACAGGTGGGGAACAGTGTGGAGTGGGTGGGTGGTCTTACTGATGGCAGCTGTGGGAAGCAGCTGGTAGTGATGGCAGTCATGGTGACAGCTGGTGATGTTGGCGAGGGCACTGATGGCAGGGTGAAGGTGACAGCGTTGGGAATACCATAATGGCAGTGGAAATGTAGCAGTGGGAGGAGCCCCACAGGACTGTGAGTGACCCTTCTGTTCCCTTGGAAATTCCGGACCATCGCCATCCCCTGCCACTCGCACTCTCAGATCAGTAGATTCTGGCCTCTGAAAATTAATCTGCCACTATCTTGGCAATTTCTGCAGTTTCAGTTTAAAATTAAACAAGTTCAGGCCTCTGCAGGAACAGACTATTAATTCTTTGATCCTTTCAACCTGTAGGTAATTATTTCAGTAATTAAAGTATTCTATGATGTGGTTTGTTGTGAAAATCGCATGGCAAATTGCCTTGTAATGAAGTTTTCACACATTCCAAATTCAGCAAGCTTAATAAAGGTGCAAGCCTCTAGTGGGGTTTTGTTGTTGTTTTCCTTGGCTTTATTTTGGAACTAAAGGGATCTGAGAGCTCATATGAGGTAAAACCAAGCCACAGAGCTACAAGGAACAGACCCAATATTCAGCCATGAAAAGGATGAGGTTCTGACCCACACTACTATGAAATCGTCATACTAAGTGAAAGAAGGCAGACAGAAAATATCATACATTATATGATCCCATCTATATGAAATGTCCAGAAATGGCAAATCCAGAGACAGAATGCAGGTTCACAGTTGCCTGGGGCTGGGGGAGGGGGAATGGGGAGTGACTGCTAATGGGTACCAGGTTTCCATTTGAAAATGCTCTGGGGTCAGGCACGGTGGCTCATGCCTGTAATCCCAGCACTTTGGGAGGCCGAGGCAGGCAGATCACCTGAGGTCAGGAGTTCGAGACCAGCCTGGCTAACATAGTGAAACCCTGTTTCTACTAAAAGTACAGAAAATTAGCTGGGCATGGTGGCATGTGCCTATAATCCCAGCCACTTGGGAGGCTGAGGCAGGAGAAGCTTGAACCTGGGAGGCGGAGGTTGCAGTGAGCCGAGATCACGTCATTGCAGTCCAGCTTGGGCAACAAGAGCAAAACTCTGTCTCAAAAAGAAAAAAGAAAAAAAAGAAAATGCCCTGGAAGTAGATAGTGGTGACTTGTACAACACTGTGAATGTATTAAATAAATGCCACAGAATCATTTACTTAAAAATGATTATTACGTGAATCTCACCTCAATTTAAAAAACAATGCAAAAGAAAAATGAGAGACAGACCAACCCAAGGTCACAAAACTACAATGCCTGGATAATAACCCCGGCCTCTATGAAAATTCATCCCTGGGGCCCTGAATCTGCCAGGTCACAGGGAGTGTTGCTTCTGAGGGGAACCAGGTCACAAGGAAAATTGCTGAGAATTCAGAGAAGCTGCTTCATTCCAAATCCTCACCCTGGCAAAGACTGCAGAGTCCGCACTGTGGGGCGGCCAGTCCTGGGCTCAGCTCCCAGCTCCCCCATCTGCCTGGACCTTGGGCACATCTCTCATCGCTGGAAGCTTCACTGTCCTCACGGGGAAGATGGAGTGGGCCACATTTTCTACCCCAGAGCAACAATGGGAGCATGATGTGAGTGAAGTATGAAGAGCGCTTAGCACAGGGCTGGCCTGCGGTGCATGGGAATAAAAGTGAAGCTCCCTGACTCCTGGGACCACCTTCCCTTGGCTCAACTCTGTCCTGTCATTCATGGCTTCCTTAGGCCCTGAATCACCCCGTATTCTCTCCCTTGGTGGTGCCATCCCATGTAAGAAGGGACCGCAGTTAACAATATATCAAGCACCTTGGCCATCTCAAACCACTCAAGAAAGGGATCCCAGGAGCTTCCTGGATGCTGATCCTACCTGCAGAAACCACAACCTCTGAGCCTCCCCACCTACTCCAGTGTGGTCTCACTGCTGCCACTGAGTCCCTCTACAAATCTGATCCCCCCACCCACACACTTACAGCTTTCAAAGGTAGCCCGCGACCCATGGATGACCTTCTCTGGCCTCTTCTCTTGCCAGTTGCCTGCTGGCAACACCCACACCCCATCCATGTGCACCCTTCTTAATTCCTCCAATGCTGCAAGTCCTTGGCAAAGGAAGCCCCTCTACCTGGAAGCCTCCCACTCCATCCATCCACGGGGTTCACTCCTGCTCAGCATGCAGGTGTCACCTCCTCCAACTCCAGTCCCTGATCAGTCCCCCACCCCCAGGACCTCTCAAAGCCTCCCTCCTCCCTGAGGAGGGCTTCTCTCCATCTGTAACCAATGTGTCTCAGTGATGGCTCCCATCAGTCCTGCCTCTCTGCAGCCTGCCAAATCCTCAATGAGGGCAAAGATATGTCTGCCACATTTGTCACTGTACACAGCAGGTGCTCAAAAAGTGACTGTTGGGTAGGTGAATAAACACCTCCACTCACTTTATGACAGGCATTCGTCTTTTTCCCCAGCAGGAGTGTCTCTGGGGTCCCATGTCAGGGGCCAGCCCCAGCCCTAAGCCCTAAGCCCAGGGAGGAGGGGACATCCTGAGGGGGTGGCCCAGGGCTCCCCTTGCAGCTGCAAGGAAGCTGATTCCTTCCTTCTGCTCCTGAAATTGAGGGTTTGGGATTTCAACCCCCAACAACTTAATAGCATGTTTCCTTTCCCATCACAGCCACAGAGGAGCTGGGCCGCCAGGTGCTCTGGCATGTCAGCTCTCTTGCTTTGCTGCTTTCAGCCACACAAGAGTGGGGGGAGAAAAAGACCAAAATAATTTGTTTAAATCTTTTACCCTGGAATAAAGTCAGTGATGGAAGATGCAAGGGCTGCATTTCTCTGCTTCCAGAAGAGGGGCAGGCTCTAAGGAGGGACAGGTCTATTTTGTTTGGGGACACCTGCAGTAGCATTCCCCAAATGCCCACTTTTGAGAACTGTGTGCTTCCCTGTTGTCCCCAGGCCTGTGCCCTCCTGGGACTTGAATATGCTTCTAGGCACCCAGACATAGGCTCTGCCATGTTGGAGTTGGGGATGGGGTCTAGAGAGGGCTGACCAGACTCCACTTGCATTTGTCCTTCAAAATCAGAAATGTCCTTCTAGACCATGTACGTTAGCTCACACCTGTAATCACAGCACTTTGGGAGGCCAAGATGGGAGGATCACTTGAGACCAGGAATTCGAGACCAGCCTGGGCAACATAGCAAGATCCCATCTCTTAAAAAAATAATAATAAAACCCTTCTAAATGGCAGGACATGGCCAGGCATAGTGGCTCATGCCTGTAATCCCAACACTTTGGGAGGCTGAGACGAGTGGATCACTTGAGGTCAGGAGTTTGAGACCAGCCTGCCCAATATGGTGAAACCCAGTCTCTACCAAAAATACAAAATTAGCCAGGCATGGTGGNTGTGTGCTTCCCTGTTGTCCCCAGGCCTGTGCCCTCCTGGGACTTGAATATGCTTCTAGGCACCCAGACATAGGCTCTGCCATGTTGGAGTTGGGGATGGGGTCTAGAGAGGGCTGACCAGACTCCACTTGCATTTGTCCTTCAAAATCAGAAATGTCCTTCTAGACCATGTACGTTAGCTCACACCTGTAATCACAGCACTTTGGGAGGCCAAGATGGGAGGATCACTTGAGACCAGGAATTCGAGACCAGCCTGGGCAACATAGCAAGATCCCATCTCTTAAAAAAATAATAATAAAAACCCTTCTAAATGGCAGGACATGGCCAGGCATAGTGGCTCATGCCTGTAATCCCAACACTTTGGGAGGCTGAGACGAGTGGATCACTTGAGGTCAGGAGTTTGAGACCAGCCTGACCAACATAGTGAAACCCAGTCTCTACCAAAATACAAAATTAGCCAGGCATGGTGGCGGGTGCCTGTAATCCCAGCTACTTGGGAGGCTGAGGCAGGAGGATAGCTTGAACCCAGGAAGCAGAGGTTGCAGTGAACTGAGATCATGCCACTGCACTCCAGCCTGGGTGACACAGCAAGACTCTGTCTCAAACCAATCAATCAATCAGTCAATGGCAGGACAGTTGGCCGGGCGTGGTGGCTAAGACCTGTAATCCCAGCACTTTGGGAGGCTGAGGTGGGTGGATCACCTGAGGTCAGGGGTTCAAGACCAGCCTGACCAACATAGTGAAACCCTGTCTCTACTAAAAATGCAAAATTAGCCAGGTGTGGTGGCAGGCGCCTGTAATCGCAGCTACTTGGGAGGCTGAGGCAGGGGAATTGCTTGAACTCCATAGAAAGTTCAGTTCCCTTCGCTCGTCTGTGAGGACCACCCCAGCTCTGCTTTCTCCCTGCAACCACACCTGGAGGCTATCAGCAGTGGGCTAAGGCCAGGACAGCCAGGTATTTTGGGCATCACTCCACAAGAGAGACTGAGGCCCCCAGCAGGATGGGTCTCTATGAGGCAGGGGAGCCTCTGGCACTGAGTGTTCGCAGAGTGAACGGATAAGTGTTCTTTCTGTCTCCGTTATTTACCCTTTACTTTTTTTGTGTGTGGTAAAATTTGCATAACGTAAAATATACCATTTTAAAGTTGGCATAAAATTTAGTGGCATTAAGTCCATTCACAAGGTTGTGTAACCATCACCACTATAATTCCAGAACATTTTCATCTCCTCAAACGGAAACACTCCCATCTGTGGCAGCCGCCAATCTGCTTCCTGTCTCTATGGATTTGCCTGTCCTTAGACGTTTTGTATCAATGGAATCCTACACTCTGGCCTTTTGTGTCTGGCTTCTTTCCCTCAGCACCGTGTTTTCAAGGTTCATTCACATTGTGGCATGGATCAGCACTTCTTTGCTTTTGATGTTGGAATCATATTGCACTGTACAGATAGAACACATTCCATTTCACACTCATCCATTGGTGGACCCTTTCCTTTTGGATCATGGCTCTTTTCTCCCTGACAACTTAAGATCTGCCTGCCGCATGCCCAGCGCAGTACAGGGTCCCCGGCACGTGGTAGGTGCTGGGCAAACACTCATAGAATGAATGAGGCAGTGACCAAATGGGCTCAGCCCGGCTGCCTGCCTCACATTTCCTGATGGCTCTCCTGCCAGCTCTGGGCATCCCGACTCCTGTCCCACCTACCTGAAACCTGTGGGAGATGAACAGTTTCCTCAACGTGCCCCTGAAGTCAAGGGGGGCCCTGGGCGCGGGGCCAGGGGCAGGGGCAGCGTCAGGGCCTGCAGCTCTGCCTTCCTCGCCTGACGCTGGTGTGGGTGGCGGCTGCTCCTCCTCCTCCTCGTCCTCTTCATTCTCCCATTTCTTGTAGTTGATGTTCCAGGCATGGTAGTCGTCCCCTACGACCGTGAAGTGCTTTAAGAACTTGCTCATCCTCTCAGCGGGAGCCACCTTGGCCCTGCGGGTGACTGCCTAGAGGGCGGGGACAGAGAGCAAGAGCTTCAGGCAGGTGGCTCTGGGGCCCTCTGGGCCATTCAGAGCCCACATGGCCCAGGCCGGGCCAGGCCACTGCAGGTGAAGATGGTCCCTGGTGCTCAGAAACCCCTGCGATCAGAGACCATGAGGTCACGGTGGTTTCTCATGCTTTTATTTTTGGAATCCAGGGTCTCGGTGTCTATGAGGCAACAGGAAACTCCTGCCCCCAGCAGGCCTGTCGCTGTGGTCTGGTTGGTGGTAACCAACGGAATCAGTACTGCAGCCCGGTCCCAAAACACCCGCTACAGGCCCATGTGTGAATACCGGAAGGGCCGCCCCAAGGTTCAGAGACATCACAACCTGGAAACTGGAGGGGCCAGTGGGCAGGGCGTGGGGAGGGGAAGCCAAAAGTAAAAGTACCCGGAGTTTCACAGAGAAGTCATGAGATCCCCACCCATCATGCCACACATCATGACAGGCACGTGGCAGATGGACATTTTCCAAGTTCAGCCAGCGTTATTCACACAGACAGTTGTTTAAAGCAAAAGCAAATATCCCTGTGCCCTTTCTCCACTTTACCCACTTGCCCTACCAGGTATCAAATTTTACGTAAAGTTAAATAATTGAAATGTATAGGTATGAGTGCAAGAGCAGGCTACATGACTACTCATTGGGACTACTCCTACCTCATTGGGAAGAGAGAGCCCAATGTCCCTGAGGGAGCCTAGAGGAGATGGGGTGGCAGTCCAGACTCACGAGAAAGAAAGGCTGGAGAAGCTGGGACACCTGGCTTTCTCAATAGGAAAAAAAATCCATTCCCCACCTTGCCCCCGACACAGAATACATCTGAGATGCACTTTCATCAATGTGTAAAGTGTATTTAAAAAGGAACAACTTAAAAAGCCTTGGGCCAGTAACTTCATGAGCTTAGGATAGGGAAAGATTGCTTAAATAACACAAAATACCACAAAATAGGCTGGGCGCGGTGGCTCATGCCTGTAATCTCAGCACTCATCCCATGGGCTAAGGCAAGTGGATTGCCTGACGTCAGGAGTTTGAGACCAGCCTGGCCAACATGGCGAGACCCCATCTCTACAAAAAATACAAAAATTAGCTGGGTATGGTGGCGCATGCCTGTAATCCCAGCTACTCAGAAGGCTGAGGCCCCAGAATCGCTTGAAGCTGGGAGGCGGAGGTTGCAGTGAGCTGAGATCATGCCACTGCACTCCAGCCTGGGCGACAGGTTGAGACCTGTCTCAAAACACAAACGAACAACACAAAAACAAACACAAAATCCATAGATTTGACCGCATCAAAACTATAAGCTTTACTATCACACACACACACACACACACATACATACACACACACATACACACACATACATACACACACACACACATACACACACACACACACACACACATACACACACACACACATACACACACACACACACATACACACACACACACACATACACACATACACACACATACACACACACATACACACACACCCTATGAAGTTAAAAGACATACCTCAGACTGGGACACCACAGACTAGGATAAATATTTGCAATGTATTTGATAGACAAAGACTTAGTAACCAGAATATATAAAGATATCTTATAAATCAAAAAGAGAAAGAAAAGCTCCATGGAAAACTGGGCAGTGGACGTTAACAGGCAGGTCATGTAAGAGAAAACTCAAATAGCCAAGATGCTTATCCCCAGTAATACTCAGAAAAACGCAGAGTGAAGTAACAACAGCACATCTTTTCACTCCTCAGGTTGGCAAGAGTCTTAAAGTCTTTATCAAATATTGGTGAGGGCGTGAAGCAATGGGGTCTCTTGAATACTGAAGTTCTATAGGCACCAGCACCATCATTTTGAGGAGACCTTTGGCATGATCTTGTCAAGCTAAAATTGTGCGTATCTTTCTGAATGATCTAGTGATTCTATCCCTACATAGAGTCCAAAGAGAAACTTGGGCACATGTGTGCAAATTGGTGACATGTTCAAAAACGTTTATTGCAAATATTCACCTAGTTGGGCAGGTGTGGTAGCTCACACGTGTAATCCCCACACTTTGGGAGGCTGAGGTGGGAGGACTGCTTGAGCCCAGGAGCTGAGACCAGCCTGGGCAATATGGCAAGACCCTATCCCTAGAAAAATAATTAAAAAAAATTAGCCAGGCAGGGTAGCACACCTGTAGTCCCAGTTACTTGGGAGGCTGAGGCAGGAGGATTGCTTGAGCTTGGGAGGACGAGGCTGCAGTAAGCCATGTTCTCCAGCCTGGGCAACAGAGTGAGACTCTGTCTCAAAAAAGAAAAAAGAAAAAGAAAATTCACCTAAATGTGGGAGATAGACGAATGAATATTCTCTGTTCATGTGATGGGACACTATACAGCAGTTAAAATGAATTAACTGCATCTCAGTATGTCACTGGTGATGCCCATGTGTACCCACTCGGCAGCACTGAACACAGTAGACCAATCACTTCTTTCTTCAAATGCTTCCTTCATTGGCTTCTGGGATGCCACAATCTCCTGGTTTTCCTCCTACCTCAGTGGTTGTTTCCTGCGTTTCTTTTGGTCAGTGGATACTTTAGAGGAAGACCTTACATTTAATTTTCTTTTCTTTATTTTTTTTAAAGAGGATCTCACTCTGTCACCCAGGTGAGATGCAGGGGTGCAATCATAGCTCACTGCAGTCTTGAATTCCTGGGCTCAAGCAATTCTCCTGCCTCAACCTCCCAGGTAGTTCAGACTATGGCACACTATACTGTATCTGGCTAATTAAAACAAATTTTTTTTTAGAGATGGGGTCTTGCTATGTTGCCCAGGCTGGTCTTAAATTCCTGGGCTAAAGCAACCTTCCAGCCTCAGCTTCTCGAGTTGTTGGGATTACAGGTACATGCCACTGTGCCTGGCTTACATTTAAGTATCAAGTACAACTGTATACCCAGCACCTAGAACAATGCCTCGCACTTAGCAGACACTCAATAATACTGAAATGTTTGTTAAGCAACAATGAATCTAGCAATGTGGATAGCTCCTAAAAAATATTGATTATAAAAGAAAAATATGGAAGAATAAGAACAATGTCATAACACTTAAGCAAAAATGTTAAATATATGGAAAATATTATATACTGTTTTAGAATGTATAAAAGCATGAGTGTAAACATACACAAGAATGAGATTTCTGCTTCTGGCCTTATTACACTATAGAGTAACTAAACAGATTATCCCTCCTGCCATAACCAATTATAAAACTGGATAACATATGTGAAATTTGCTGTGATCCCTTAGAGAAGAAAAATGAATGAGGTACACCCCACAATCGCCCTGCCTTTGTGCCTGGAGGTACTTTCTGGACTGTGAAGGCAATGACTAGAGTTCAAAGCTATTGAGGCTCCCTCCCCTCGGGAATCTGCATGGCAATGTACCAGAAATAGGAAAGCTATGCAAAGGAGGAGATCCAAAAATATGGACTTTGGCTGAGTCCTAAACATCATGTATATGGAACAAGATTTCATGAGGCAGGGAAAAATATAACTTTCAGGAAAAAAAAAACAAAAAACAAAGAACCTTGGGGTGCTGTGAGCTGAACAACTACCAGAGATTACATAGGACTGGGTTGGGAGATATGTGAGTTCCCAACAGCCAGAGTAGAGAGACCTTACTGAACACCCTAAGCATTCAGCAGAAATCCCAGAAAAATCATGGCCTTATAAGTAGACCTAATCTAGCTTTATAGGAAGGGCCACATTACACTCATCCCAACAAAGCTTAAAAATAAGCCTTGAAATGAACAAGCTGATACCCAGGTAAATTAACTGCCTGTTGGAACAAAACTCAATACTCTATTAGGAAGACAACAACATAAACTCAACCTCATAGATGCATACTGTCTGGCATACAATAAAATTACTAGACAGATAAAGCTGAAAAATGTGGCCCACAACTAATAGAAAAATCAGCTAATAGAAGACTCAGAATAGTTGGGCACGGTGGCTCATGCCTGTAATTCCAGCACTTTGGGAGGCTAAGGTGGGCGGATCACCTAAGGTCGGGAGTTCGAGACCAACCTGACCAACATGGAGAAACCTCATCTCTACTAAAAATACAAAATTAGCTGGGCATGGTGGCACATGTCTCTAATCCCAGCTACTCGGGAGGCTGAGGCAAGAGAATTGCTTGAACCCAGGAAGCAGAGGTTGTGGTGAGCCAAGATTGCGCCATTGCACTCCAGCCTGGGCAACAAGAGTGAAACTCCATCTCAAAAAAAAAAAAAAAAAAAAAAAAAAAAAAAAAGGGGAAAAGAATAAAAAAAAAGGCAAAAAAAAAAAAAAAAAAAGACTAAAAGTGGATAGAGATAATAGAACTGGCCAAGAAAGACTTGAAAACAGATATTACAAAAATATATTCAAGAATTTCAAAGAAAACATAAACTTAATGAGGGAACAAATAAAAATCTTAATAGAGAAATGGAATCTACAAAAAAGATCCAGATGGCTGAGCATGGGGGCTCACTCCTGTAATCCCAGCAGTTTGGGAGGCCGAGGTGGGCGGATCACCTGAGGTCGGGAGTTTGAGACCAGCCTGACCAACATGGAGAAACCCCATCTCTACTAAAAATACAAAATTAACCAGGCATTGTGGCACATGCCTGTAATCCCAACTACTCAGGAGGCTGAGGCAGGAGAATCGCTTGAACCCGAGAGGAGGACGTTGCGGTGAGCAGAGATTGCACCATTGCACGCCAGCCTGGGCAACAAAAGTGAAACTCCATCTCACAAAAAAAGAAGGGGGAAAAAAAAAAAACAAAAAACTGATCCAGATGGATATTTTAGAACTGAAAAGTATATATATGAAATGAAAAATCAATAGATGGGCTTAACAACTTATAACATATTACCAAAGAAAAGATCAATTAACTTAAAGACAGGGCAATAGAAAACATCAACTGGAAACACAGGGAGAAAAAAAACCTGAAAGGAAAAATAAACAGAGCCCCAGGGACCATATCTACTAGTTTAACATGTGTGTACCTGCAGTTCATGGCCCTCTAGGAATTGGCATCTCTCCTTCCCCACAGCTTCCTCGCCACACTCCAGCCACTCTTCTATCCCTCTGATGCTCCACACTGAGCCATCATGCAGGCTGTTCCCTCAACCTGGAATGCTCTTCTCCCCACTCCGAGCTTCGCTTACTCTTACTTATGCTTGAAACTTCAGCTAAAATATCAGTTCCTCAAAGAGGCCCTCCCTGACCCCTAAAATCTAAATCAGTTCCCCTCCCATTTATAACCTCTCTTCCTACTTTTCCTTCGAGAGCCCTTATGCTAGTTTCTAACTAGAAACTGTTTTGTGCAGTCATATATTTATTCCTTCTCCCTCCTCACTAGCATTTACCCTCCATGAAGTCAGGGTCTGTGTCCCCCAAGTCTTGTGTGACACCTGACCTTGAGCAGAAGCCCATCATGTACCTGTTGGCTGAGGGCACTGGTACCTCATCTCCCACGCTGGGCTCATCTTGGCCAGGCCAAATGTCTCTGAACTCCCAGGGCTGGCCAGGGCCAGGGCCAGGGTATACTTAAGCTCTCCAGGCAGCCACTGGCCATAACTCCTTTTTTTTTTCTTTTTTTGAAATAAAGTCTTGTTCTCATCCCCCAGGCTGGAGTGCAGTAGCACGATCTCAGCTCACTGCAACCTCCGCCTCCCAGGTTCAAGCGATTCTCCTGCCTCAGACTCCCAAGTAGCTGGGATTACAGGTGCCTGCCACCATGCCTGGCTAATTTTTGTAATTTTAGTAGAGACGGGGTTTCATGATGTTAGCCAAGCTGGTCTCGAACTCCTGGCCTCAGGTGATCCACCCACCTCGGCCTCCCAAAGTGCTGGGATTACAGGTGTGAGCCACCGTGCCTGGCCATAATTCCCTTATTTGAGACAGGGTCTTGCTCTGTCACCCAGGCTGGAGTGTAGTGTGCAATCACGGTTCATGACAGCCTTGACCTCCTGGGATCAAGAGATCCTCCCACAAAAGCCTCCTGAGTAGCTGGAACTATAGGCACATACTGTCACACTTGGCTAATTTTTTGGGTTTTTTTTGTAGAGGCAGGGTTTTGCTATGTTGCCCAGGCTGGTCTCAAACTCCTGGGCTCAAGTGATCCACCCGCCTCGGCCTCCCAAAGTGCTGGGATTACAGGCGTGGGCCACCACGCCTGACTCCATACTTTCCTTTGGAAACACCTTACCTGGCAGACAAGAGCAGCCTGTCCTATTTCTCAGTAGGGTGGGAACCTCAAGGTACTTTGCAAAAACCGCATTTATATTTTACAGAAGAGGAAATTTTTCTTTCTGAAACCTTGCAACCGGTGAAGAAGCAACTTTTAGTAATTTGGGATGAAAATATCTAGGGCACTCAGCAGAGCAGAAAACATTTCTGGTTTTCAGTCAAGAGTCTGTCATGCCAGAAGCAGAAAAGTTCCAGAAAAGGGCAAATATAGGGCTGATCAAGAGAATGTGGTGGGCCTCAGCAGCTTCACCATGCACCCCGGACTCCTGGCATTCATGGACAGACTGATCCAGTATGGCGCACAGAGCACCTACCTTGGTGCCTGGCTCAGAGCAGCCCCAGCTCTGGAAGTGCCAGCTATGATTATCCCTTAACAACAAAAATTCGCCTGGGCGCGGTGGCTCACACCTGCAGTTCCAGCACTTTGGGAGGCCAAGATGGGCGGATGACTTGAGGTCAAGAGTTTGAGACCAGCCTGACCAATGTGGTGAAACCCCATCTCTATTAAAAACACAAAAAATAGCCAGGCGTGGTGGTGGGCGCCTGTAATCCCTGCTACTTGGGAGGCTGAGGCACGAGAATTACTTGAATCCAGGAGGCAGAGGTTGCAGTGAGCCAAGATCACGCCACTGCACCCCAGCCTAGACGACAGGGTGAGACTGTCTCAAAAAAAGAAAACAAAAAATCCCAAAACTCCTCTCCTCCAGCTTCATCACATCCTTGGATATTTTACTTCTCTGCCTACTACCTGTGTCTGCATCCCTCAGGCTGTTAAGTTACATGAGCAGATACAGCCGCTTTGTGGCTTAAGTGATACTGAGCTGTGTTTCTGTCACTTATAACCCCAAAAGTCTACAGGTGGAGTTGCTGATGCAGGACACCCTCACAGCTCCATCTCCCGTGCAAGAATCCTTGCTGTCCCCGCTGTACCCTGATGCTCCTCTGAGGTCACCTTTCCATATCAAAGCCTGTGACCGTGACTTCAGCCTGCCTGACTGTCCCATACTCTGACGCTGTTGAATCTGCTCTGCTTGGCAATCTCGCCCCCTGCTTCTCCTCCTATCTGTGGCTGCCCTCCTCAGCCTCCTGTACCATGTCCCTGCCCCACACCAGGAGTCCTGGTGACCTCAGCCCTGACCCTGTCCCCGGCCCGTGACTCTCTTTGGGGTCTTAGCGCACCTGTGTTTTCGGTGCAGTTCACTCTCAAATCAAAGACTCCAACCTGATGTTCAAGATCCTGCTGGGTCATTGGTTTGCTGTGACCCACTTGAACTGATTTCTTACCTTTCTCTCCCAGTCCACTCCTCCTGCCACATCCCCCAGGGCATGCTGTCACTTCCACCTGGCTGCCCAGGCCAAGAACAGAAAATCGTCCTCAGCTCCTCCCTCTCCCTCACACCCTATCCGTTTCACTTCCTGAACCCGGCTGGCACTCCATCGTCCCCTCTTCCTCCCCAGAGCCTGCCCTGACCCTCCCTCCACCTCCCGGTGGCCAGGGTCCTCCTTCTCCAATGCCAACCTGACTGTGTTCCTGCTGTGCAGCGATCCCCACGCCCACAACTGCCTTTGGGATCAAGTCCCAGCTCTCTTGGCTCCCCAGACCCTGGTCTCCCTGCCAGCCTTATTCCTTCCTAGCACCCTGCCTCTGCCACCCTCCAGCCACATGGAACTTGTAGTTCTAGAGTGGACCATGCTCTCTTGCTTCCAGGACTCCGCATGGCCTGTCCCCATCCCATCTATCTTCCAGGTCTTATGCCTAGATTTTACCTTCCCTGGGAGGCCTTCCTTAATTTTCCCTCACCCCATTTGGGGTGTACGTCACACCATCTTAACAACTACTGGGACACTGTCCCCACTACACTGGGTTGCGAATGTTGGGAGGGCAGAGACTCTTCTTCAGTCACAGGGAGAGGCTCAAGAAATGGTTAAGAGGCTGGGCATGGTGGCGCATGCCTGTAATCCTAGCACTTTGGGAGGCCGAGGCGGGCAGATCACCTGATGTCAGGAGCAGGAGACCAGTCTGACCAACAGGGTGAAACCCCATCTCTACTAAAAATACAAAAATTAGCCGGGCGTGGTGGCGCATGCCTTTAGTCCCAGCTACTTGGGAGGCTGAGGCTGCAGTGAGCCAAGATCGTGCCACTGCACTCCAGTCTGGGTGACAGAGCGAGACTCCATCTCAAAAAAAAAAAAAAAAAAAAAAAAAAAAAAAAAAAATGGTTAATAAACGAATGAATTAACAAAATCTTAGGCACTGCTCCTTCAGGGTAAACATATTGCTGACCTCTCTTACAGGTATTAGACCAGAAAAACTACCACTTGGGAGAGAAGGGGAAAGTGAAGAAGACAGGCCTAGAAGCGAAGGAGAGAAAAGCATTTTGTGGACGCCTATTTTCACAGGCTCGGAAGCTGCCATCTGTGGGAGGGGAAAGTCCCTAGTTCATTGTTATCCAACAATCGGAGAAAAAGGTACTTTTTAAGAAAGTCAGCCAGCTCCCAATTCCCATGGCCTGATGCCCCTTCAGTTTCTATTTCCCTGTTCCCTCCCAGAGCTATTTTTGGGGACTTGATTTGCATATTAACTACCACCCTCACCCCAAAACTCCAACACACAATGGCAGCAACGTGTATTGCTATGGTTGCTTATTTTATCACATCTCATATCATCTCCGCATGCTGCTAACTTCCTTCTACGCACTATTTCATTTCAACTCCTAACAACCCTGAGGTTGAGGCCATCCTTTAGGGTCCTGGTGATGGGGGGCCTTGTCCAAGGTCACACACTGTGGGGAACTGGAAAAGCAGGATCTGCCCCTGGGCTCCATGACTTGGAGACTATGTTCTAGAAAACACAGCTGACAGAAAGCCAGGCAGCCAGCGACCAGAGAGCCACCTGCTCAGAGGGTAGAGTAGGTGGAATTGTGCACACCGCCCCCCCCAACAATTCCTATCCCCCTGGAACCTTAGAATGTGACCTTATTTGGAATGTAGGTCTTTGCAGATGTAACTAAATATGTTAAGATGAAATCATACTGGATTTAGGGAATGCCCTAAATCCGGTGACTGGTGTCCTTATAAAAAGAGAAAAGGGGCTGGGCACATTAGCTCACGCCTGTAATCCCAGCACTTTGGGAGGCCGAGGTGGGTGGACCACTTGAGGTCACGAGTTCAAGACCAGCGTGGCCAACACGGCGAAACCCCGTCTCTACTAAAAGTACAAAAATTGGCCGGGCGCAGTGGCTCACGCCTGTAATCCCAGCACTTTGGGAGACCAGGGTGGGCAGATCACCTGAGATCAGGAGTTCGAGACTAGCCTGGCCAACACAGTGAAAACCTGTCTCTACTAAACATACAAAAATTAGCTGGGCATGGTGGTGGGCACCTGTAATCCTAGCTACTCAGGAGGCTGAAGCAGGAGAATCGCTTGAACTCAAGAGGCTGCAGTGAGCCGAGATCATGCCACTGCACTCCAGCCAGGGCATCAGAGCAAGACTCTCTGTCAAAAATAATAATAATAAAATAATAATTAAAAATAAATAAAATAATTAGCCAGGCGTGGTGGCAGGCGCCTGTAATCCTAGCTACTGAGGAGGTTGCAGTGAGCCAAGATCATGCTATTGCACTCCAGCCTGGGAGGCTGAATGAGACTTGGTCTCCAAAAAAAAAAGAAAAGAGAGAAAAGGACACGTAGAGGGTAAGGTCACGTGAAGGTCAGAGTGCTATGCCAAGCCAAAGACTGCCAGCAACACCAGAGGCTGGGACGGCGGCCTGGGATAGATCTTCCCATCCCAAAGCCTCCAGGAGCCAGTCCTGCCAACACCTCGAGTTTGGGCTTCTGGTTTTTGGAACTGGTGAGAATAAGTTCCTGTTGTTGAAGCCGCCAGTTTGTAGCAATTTGTTACAGTAGTCACAGGAAACCAGGACAGAGGACGTGTGCCCGAGTTAGCCAGGGTAGTCTGTAGGCCAAGTACTGTCTTTCCCTTTATGTTTCTGGGCCACACATTTGTCCTGGACTCCAGGAAGAAAGCTGACTTCTTCAGGGCCCAAAACCATTTGGAGAAAGCCTGATTCTGCAGCCAACAGCAGCGACAGCTGCTCCTTTTACTCAGAGCTCACTGATCACACCACCTGCTGTTGCTTGATACTTTTAACGTGCCTAAGTAGTAGGCAGGGCGGGTAGGTGCAGTGTCTCCATTTTGCAGAAGGGGAAACTGAGGCCTGGGGAGGCGAGACCGCTTGCCTGAAGTCACACCGCGCCACATATTGTGGCAGGGTGACAGAAGCAGAGGGAAGTGGGCACTCCTGTATGCCAGCTGTTGGGCATGTAAATGGGTGTACCCTTCCTAGGAGGGTAACAGGGCAGTTCCTTTCATCTTTTGAAAAAAATATTTGAGTCTCTCTGATGTGCCAGCCTTGGGGACAAAGGAGGGGACTGGCCCTAAACCAATTTATATCAAAATTTTATTTCCTTTTTATTGAGATGTGATCTCATTTTGTTGTCCAGGCTGGAGTGCAGCCTCAAACTCCTGGGCTCAAGCAATCCTCCCGCCTCAGCCTCCCAAGTAGCTAGGACTACAGGTGCGTGCCACCATGGCTACCTTATTTTCTATCAACATTTAAAATGCCCTTATCGCCTGACTTGACAAGAGACTCCCACGTGCACACGGGTGCTCGCTCCAGTCCTGCTTCAATAGGCCAAAACTAGAAACCACCTCAAAGTCTGTTGCCCAGGACGCCATGGAAGACCCACACCACAGAGCACCACGCCACTGTGTGGCCGGCCTGCAGACCTCATGCACCGACAGGGAAAGGGGTCCTCAATCTACATTTATGGGAAAACTGACAAAATCAGCCCCAACTCCCAGGAGGAGAGAGTGGGTTGGAGGGTGAAACTTTGCATTTTTTTCTAATAGGTTTGGCTGATACCAAACCTATTAGATATGATTTGGTTTGGCTGTGTCCCCACCCAAATCTCAACTTGAATTATATCTCCCAGAATTCCCATGAGTTGTGGGAGGGACCCAGGGGGAGGTAATTGAATCACGGGGGCCAGTCTTTCCCATGTGATTCTCGTGATAGTGAACCAGTTTCACAAGATCTGATGGGTTTATCAGGGGTTTCTGCTTTTTGCTTCTAATTTTCTCTTGCTGCCACCATGTAAGAAGTGCCTTTCGCCTCTGCCATGATTCTGAGGCCTCCCCAGCCATGTGGAACTGTAAGTCCAATTAAACCTCTTTCTTCCTAGTCTCAGGTATGTCTTTATCAGCAGTGTGAAAACTAATACAGTAAATTGGTACCAGTAGAGTGGGACATTGCTGAAAAGATATCCGAAAATGTGGAACCAACTTTGGAACTGGGTATCAGGCAGAAGTTGGAATAGTTTGGAGGGCTCAGAAGACGACAGGAAAATGTGGGAAAGTGTGGAACTTCCTGGAGACTTATAAATGACTTTGCCCAAAACGCTGATAGTGATCTGGACAATAAGGTCCAGGCTGAGGTAGTCTCAGATGGAGATGAGGAACTTTTTGGCAACTGGAGTAAAGGTGACTTTTGGTATGTTTTAGCAAAGAGCTGGCAGCATTTTGCCCCTGCCATAGAGATTTGTGGAGCTTTGAACTTGAGAAAGATGATTTCGGGTATCTGGCAGAAGAAATTTCTAAGCAGCAAAGCATTCAATGCCTGCTGTTAAAGGCATTCAGTTGCATAAGGGAAGCAAAGCATAAAAGTTTGGAAAATTTGCAGCCTGATGATGTGATAGAAAAGAAAAACCCATTTTCTGAGGAGAAATTCAAGCCAGCTACAGAAATTTGCATAAGTAGCAGGGAGCCTAATGTTAACCACCAGGACCTTGGGAAAAAGTCTCCAAGCCATGTCAGAGACCTTCACAGTGGCCCCTCCCATCACAGGCCCGGAGGCCCAAGAGAAAAAATGGTTTCATGGGCCTAGGGACTTGGTACCCTGTGTCCAGCTGCTCCAGCTATAGCTGAAAGGGGTCAACGTACAGCTCAGGCTGTGGCTTCAGAGGGTGGAAGCCCCAAGCTTTGGCAGCTTCCACATGGTGTTGAGCCTGCAGATGCACAGAAGTCAAGAATTGAGGTTTGGGAACCTCTGCCTAGATTTCAGAAGATGTTTGGAAACGCCTAGATGCCCAGCCAAAAATTTGCTGCAGGGGCAGGGCCCTCATGGAGAGCCTCTGCTAGGGCAGCGCGGAAGGGAAATGTGGGGTGGGAGCACCTTCTGGGGCATCACCTAGTAGAGTTGTGAGAACAGGGCCACAGTCCTCCAGACCCCAGAATTGTAGATCCACCGATAGCTTGCACCATGTACCTGGAAAAGTCGCAGACACTCAACCTCAGCCCACCAAAGCAGCCAGAAGGTGGGTTATAACCTGCAAAACCACAGGGGCGGGGCTGCCCAAGACTATGGGAACCTACCTCTTGCATCAGCCTGACTTGACATGGAGTCAAAGGAGATCATTTTGAAGCCTTAGAATTTGACTGCCCTGCTGGATTTCAAACTTACATGGACCTTGTACCTCCTTTGTTTTGGCCAATTTCTCCCATTAGGAACAGCTGTATTTACTCAATACCTGTACCCCCATTGCATCTAGGAAGTAACTAGCTTGCTTTTGATTTTTACAGGCTCATAGGCAAAAGGACTTGCCTTGTCTCAGATGAGACTTTGGACTGTGGACTTTTGGGTTAATGCTGACATGAGTTAAGACTTTGGGGGACTGTTAGGAAGGAGTGATTGGTTTCAAAATGTGGGGACATGAGATTTGGAGGGGTCAGGGGCAGAATGATGTAGTTTGGCTATGTCCCCACCCAAATCTCAATTTGAATTTTATCTTCCAGAATTCCCATGTGTTGTGGGAGGGACCCAAGGGGAGGTAATAGAATCATGGGGGCCAGGCCGGGCACGGTGGCTCAAGCCTGTAATCCCAGCACTTTGGGAGGCCGAGACGGGCGGATCACGAGGTCAGGAGTTTGAGACCATCCTGGCTAACACGGTGAAACCCCGTCTCTACTAAAAATACAAAAAAGCTAGCCAGGCGAGGTGGCTGGTGCCTGTAGTCCCAGCTACTCGGGAGGCTGAGGCAGGAGAATGGCGTAAACCCGGGAGGTGGAGCTTGCAGTGAGCTGAGATCCGGCCACTGCACTCCAGCCCGGGCGACAGAGCAAGACTCCGTCTCAAAAAAAAAAAAAGAATCATGGGGGCCAATCTTTCCCACGCTATTCTTTTGATAGAGAATAAGTCTCACAAGATCTGATGGGTTTATCAGGGTTTCTGCTTTTGCTTCTCTCTCATCATTGATGCCACCATATAAGTGCCTTTTTTCTCCCGCCATGATTCTGAGCCCTTGCCAGCCATGTGGAACTATAAGTCCAATTAAACCTCTTTTTCTTTCCAGTCTCAGGTATGTTTTTATCAGCAGCATGAAAACAAATACAACATTTATCCCTAAGAAACTGCCATTTTTGGAGTGAGATCCAGCCTGCAGGGAGTTAAGTGGTGAATGAAGTATTTAGTGGGGGTGGGAAGAGAAGGAACCAATATACTCATAACTGGAATCCCTGAATAAGGAAATTAGATTAATAGGCTAGAACAAAGATATAATTCAAGAAAACTTTTCTGATATAAAAGAGGACTTAAAAATGCCATTGTTGTAGATAAAAACTAGAAGAAATGGACAATTTCATATGATTCAACCTAATATATACCTGTTTGCTGTTTTATTATGCTATACATATATTCATGTAGAGTTGTTAAAAAACAAACACAAGGCTGGGTGCAGTAGCTCATACCTGTAATCCCAGTGCTTTGGGAGGCCAAGGCTGGTGGATCACCTGAGGTCAGGAGTTCAGGACCAGCCTGGCCAACATGGGGAAACCCCATCTCTACTAAAAATACAAAAATTAGCCAGGCGTGGTGGCACGTGCCTGTAGTCCCAGCTACTTGGGAGTCTGAGGCAGTGGAATCACTCAAACCCGGGAGGCAGAGGTTGCAGTGAGCCGAAATCGTGCCACTGCACTCCAGCCTGGGTGACAGGGCGAGACTCCACCTCAAAATAAACAAAAAAACCCAAAAAAACATAAAATCATAAGTAAGTGATAAAGCCAGCACAGGAACTCAAGTCCACCAGCTTTGTTCTTTCCTCTACCAATACGGAGAAAAAAAAATGGCAGAAAAGTAGATTTTTTTTTTTAAGTAACAAAAATGATATTTTAAGAGATGGGGCTGGGAGTGGTGACTCATGCCTGTAATCCCAGCACTTTGGGAGGCTGAGGCAGGTGGCTGGCTTGAGCCCAGGAGTTCAAGACCAGCCTGGCCAACATGGTGAAACTCTCTCTCTACTAAAATACAAAATTAGGTGGGGTGGGGTGGTGCATGCCTATAATCCCAGCTACTTGGGAAGCTGAGGCATGAGAATCGCTTGAACCTGGGAGACGGAGGTTGCAGTGAGCTGAGATCAAGCCATCGCACTCCAGCCAGGACAATAGAGCAAGATTCTGTCTCAATAATAATAATAATAATAATAAAATAAATAAGAGATGGGATCAAGGTTCTGAGATACAGTCTTACCTCCCTTAGCAGAGGAGCAAACTGAGGCCTGCAACATGGTAACCACCATCTGTCAGTGGACAGTCCATAGACTTGCAGCCAGGTGTGCTGCTTCCTGGACCAGGGTCTTAACACCACGCAGGCAGGGCCAGGGCAGTTGTCGCCTGTCCTAGCTTCACTCACCCTCCTCTATAGCCCTATCCAGCACTAAGCCTGGTGCATTTCGGCAACTAAGTGACCGCTGATCTGCCACCTACTTCCCCCACCCTCTGCTACTGCCCCGGCCAACCCCCCGCCTCACTTGGAGGCTGTCGCAGCTCCTCTCTGCTCTCTCCTTCCCTGCTGCATTCTCTATCAGCTGCAGGAGAGCATCCCTCCAAGCATGACTACATCACTCCCCATGCAGAAAAGGGCCAGCCCAGTGGGCCTGAGGCTGCCTTCCTCAGACAGGCCTGCCTAGCCTCCACTGGCATCTGGGAATGTGGACTTCTGGAAAATTCCCACCATTCCCTGATAAGAGCAGCTCACTGTGCCTAGACTGCTTGTGGAAACAGCATGGTTTATGCTGAACTCCTACTTTCCTTTGGAGAGTCTGGAACTTTTCTAAGTGCCAGGTAGAGGGTGCCTCTGTGCCCAGCTCCAGTGAAAACTCTGGGCATTGGGTCTCTAAGGAACTGCTCTGCTCGCAAACACTTCACACATCTTGTCACAGCTCCCTGCTGGAGGAATTGTGACCCCTAGGACCTCTGCCTCCAACCCAGGAGAGGGCTCTGGAAGCTTGCACCAGGTTTCTTCTGAACTTCACCCCACGTGCCTTTTCCCTTTACTGATTTTAATTTCAATCCTTTCATGGCAATTAATCTGCACCAGGAGCGCATCTGCATGCGAGTCCCACAGGTCCTCCTAGTAAGTCACTGATGCTGGGCACAGGGTCTCCGGGACCCTGACACACTCCCTTATTTAAAACTTTTGGCTGGGTGCAGTCACTCACACCTGTAATCCTTGCACTTTGGGAGGCAGAGGAGGGAAGATCCCTGAGTTCAGGAGTTCAAGACCAGCCTGGACAACAGAGTGAGACCCCCGTCTCTACAAAAAAATCTAAAAGTTAACCAGGTGTGGTGGTGCTCACCTGCAGTCGCAGTTACTTGGGAGACTAAGAGAGGGGGATCGCTTGAGCCCAGAATGTCGAGGCTGCAGTAAGCCATGATCGTGTCACTGTACTCCAGCCTGGGTGATAGAGGGAGACCTTGTCTCTTTAAAAAAAAAAAAAAGAGGCACCAATGCCTTCCAGAAGTTCACTCCTGTTTGCACACTGTAGCCTCTATCTGCCCAGCTGACCTTCCCTCTCACCTCTCTCCCCACTCTGGCCATACTGTCTCCTTTGAGCCTTTCATACTTGGCTGGTTTCTCCAACCACAGGGCCTTTGCACACGTGACTTCTTTCGCGTAGAATGTGCAACCCCCTCTCACCCTGTCCTCTATCTTCTTCTTCGTCCCAGCTCTCAGGAGCTGGCCAGGCCTTCCCCATCACACTCTCATGTGGCCCAACTGTTCACAGCATGACCTCTGTGCCTGGCAGACCACAGGCTCCTGCTGAACATACCTCCTGGATGGTGGAAGCTGGAATGAAACCCCTGAGCAAAATCTCTTCTCTGTGGGGAGGCAAGAGGACTCCAAGCAGCAGGCTCAGCTGCCCCAGCACTTCTCCCCTCCAGCCCCGGGGGATCTGTGTTCTGAGGAAGGCCTATTTTTAAAATCAGGGAAGTCTTTAAATAAGTGTAGAAACTTTTCCTTCTCTAGGGTGGGGAGGAAGTCCCCTGAGGTTCATGAAAACCACCATCGTGACAGCTGATCAGCTCTGGCAGGAGGGCTGCTTACAGGCTGAGGGGTCTAGCTGGTGGCCCAGGTCCCCCTAAAGCCATGGTCCCCAACTCTCCTTTTTCTGTAGGGTTAGGAACCCTCCTGCCTTGATAGATGAGCCGCTCAGCCTGATGAGATCATGGCAGGGCTGCCTGCAGACTATATAGGACATATTTACAGGAGTGGGAACTGTAATCATTGCAACTATCCCTAGAATACCTGCTATTTAATATTTTCTGAGCTCTGTGCAAAGACCTTCATTAACATACCGTAACAAGCCCATGGGGTAGGGACTGCAATGTCTCTGTTTATGGATGAGGAGACTGAGAACAGAGAGGCCAGTGACTTGCCCCAGGTCACACAGCCAGTGAGAAGCAAGGCTAGGATTCCAACCCAGGCTGCCCAGCCCAGGGCCCCCTCCTCCTGCACGACCCCTCATGAACACTGCCCAGCCCTGCACCTTCCTCACAGCCGGCGAAGCCCCGTGCTGGGAAGGGAGTTTGGAGCGGTGTTTCTCAATAAGAAATCACGTTTCATACCCTGCCTGTCAGTACACACTGACTTGTGTACACACATTCTATAACTAGCCCTAAAGTTACTATGTGAGGAGATCTTATTTTCCATTTCGTTCTATTTACTTTTCTTTTCTTTTTTTTTTTTTTGGAGACAGGGTCTCACTCTGCCACCCAGGCTTGAGGGCAGTGGCATGATTAGGACTCACTGCAGCCTCAACTTCCCGGGCTGAAGAGATCCTCCCACCTCAGCCCCAGAAGTAGCTGAAACTACAGGCGTGCACCACCACGCCTGGCTAATTTTTTGTATTTTTAGTAGAGATGGGGTTTCTCCATGTTACCCAGGCTGGTCTCAAACTCCTGACCTCAAGTGATCCACCTGCCTCGGCCTCCCAAAGTGCTGGGATTACAGGTGTGAGCCAATTTCATTTCTTAAAAGGTCGATTGTAGCTCACTCAATGGATTTCAGGACCCGCCAATGGGTTGAGTTTAAAGACACAGTTCTAGGGGGACACACTCTGCCTATTTCCCTGGGAATGACTGAGAGGGGAGTCTGGTCCCAGCCTGTGACATCAGTCATGTCAACCAGGAGCAGGGACTGTGCAATTTGTTTTACAAAAGTGTAGAAAGAAAAAAGAAAAAGTTACCCAGGTAGAAATGTAGAGCTGCCACCCATGTGACTAGGTCGCCTGAGCCAATGTCTAGTGATGCTTTGGCCATGGAAACCACAGGACACACAGCTCAGCTATTTCTCTTTCCTCCTTCTGCAGAGGGAGGGGCTACCCAGGCGAGGCTGCATGTTGGAATCATCCGGCAGCTTTAAGGCACCCCAAAACCTGAGTCCTGGGCTCAGAGCTTCCAATTCAACCCATCTGGGTGTGGTCCGGGTACTGGGGTGGTCGATGTGCAGCCGAGGTGAGTAAGGAACCCCAGCTGCACCGGGGGTTTCTGCATGCCTCACACGAAATGAGCCCAGTAGTTGCAGGGATTTCTACACACACCTGGCTCTTAAGTTCCCCAGAGGTGGCTGCTGAGTGCAGTCACCTGTGCTGAGGAACAAGGTCAGCTGATGGCTGAAAAGCGGTTCATCCTTATGACAGAGCCAGCAGCTCCCATGTCTTAAATGCAGGCTGGAGCCAGGCACCCGGCTAAGTGCTTTCCACATGCAATCTTGTTTAACTCTCACCTCCACTCTGTGAGGTAGTGTGATCATTCCCATTTTACAGAAGAGGAAAACTGAGGCTCTGGGAGGTGGAAGCGGGCAGAGAGGGGCTCTGAGGAGGGCCGGTGAGCCTATCTCAGCAGAACTGCAAGCCAGGTCTGCACCATGGCTACAAAACCCCACCAGTCTCTCTCCCAACACAGCTGTTCTCCTCTCATAAACTAGGAGAGCTAACACTCAAAAAATTATAAAAGCAATCTCATTAAGACAACTTTTTTCCAAAACACAATTAATTCCATAAGGGCAGATCATGAAAAGGAACATGTTCTTCAAACCAGTAAGAGGCTTATTTGCCACAAGTGGTCCTGGCCCTTTCCCCAGCCCCCCAACAATGCCCTCCTGACAACGCCCTCCCAGGCTAGCCTCTGTGTGATGACAAACAGGCTCCAGGCTCCAGGCTGCAGGCCCTGGGAGTTCCCTAAGGTGTGTCCCTGGTCCTGCATTTCAATCTCTACTTCCCTTGTTGTCCCTATGCCCTGGTATGGGCTTCTGACAAGGCCCTCACCCCACCAACTCGTTCCTGCAACCCCCAGCCTCATTTGGAACCCCCAGACTCAAATGCATACCCCCAGTTTGACCTGCTACCTATTACCCCATGAACAGACCTTTAGCCTTGATCTATTTCTTTTAGTATTACTATTGTGAAAAGAGGAAAAGAAAGGGAAATAAATTTGTAACAATCCCAGCACACCAAACTTATGTGTCATCTACCTGTCTACCTCATTCTCTCCCACCTGTCTATATTTTTTACAATTATAATCAAAGACAGTGGGCCAGGTGCGGTGGCTCATGCCTATAATTCTAGCACTTCGGGAGGCTGAGGCAGGTGGATTACTTGAGGCCAGGAGTTTGAGACTAGCCTGGCCAACATGGAGAAACCCTATCTCTACCAAAAATACAAAAAAATTAGCTGGGGATGGTGGTGCATGCCTGTAATTCCAGTTACTAGGGTGGCTGAGGCCCAAGACCATTTGAACCCAGGGGGCAGAGGTTGCAGTGAGCCAAGATCATGCCACTGCACTCCAGCCTGGAAGACAGAACCAGGCCCTGTCTCAAAAAACAAAACAAAGACAGCAGACAATTTCCTATCTTATTTTTTTTTACCATTTTTGCATCAGATTCACACCTGTTCAGAGACCAGGAAACTTACCAAGGAGTCAAATGGTCTCATTATTGCATTTTGCATGTTTTTTAACCATTTTGGATGGTTTTTAATCCAATCCTAAGACCACGTTTTCTCACATTTTAACATCTCTGAAATCCAGCTGGGCCTGACAATTGACCGGTTTCAGGCTTGTTATTTTTAATCACAGTAAATGGCAGCACGTGCTTGTTTCGCTTTTTTTCTTCATAGCACATAAAATAAGGTGCATCTACCGTGTTGTCTCATGTGCTAAGAAACATGGTGCCATAAATTGTACTTTTTATTTTTTATGGGTTCTTTTCCCATAAGTGAGATGACCAGGCTTGAATGTGGGAATTTTCAAGATTCTTGATATACATGGTCAAATTTTGTGTCTAGAACAGTGGCATGGGTTAACCCAGTTCCCCGTACTACGTATGAGTGAGCTGGTTTCATCACAGTCTAATCGGCATTAAGCATTTCTAAATGTTCTTTTTGGTTTGCCTAATTTAATAGGGAACTACAAATGAAGGAAAAGCATGAACAGTTCCCACTTAACCTTTCTTGCATGCTGACTCTCTTATGGATACCTGGAGCTCCTGGGGCTCCTAACTCTTACAGTTACCGGGGTCATCAATTTGATGAAACACACAATCACCATCATCACCATCCTGTGGTCATTCTGACCCTCACATTTGCTTCTCAGACTCTGCCCCACTCACCCCTGCTGCTGCCCTGAGCTTCCTGCTCTGCCATTGCCATCTTGGCCTGGCCAGGCCCCCAGAACCTCAAGATGAACAGCTGATGGGAAAGTCAACACTTCCTTTCTACCTCGCCCCCAATCTTCACAACCAATGCCCCCCAAATCCAACAAACTTGTGCCTCAGATATCAAAAACAGTCTATTTCCTACTCGAGATGGCCACAAGATATAGGAGGAAAGCATTTCCTCTGGAGTCAGGCCAGGTTGAAATCCCAATTTGTTTTTTTTGGAGACGGAGTTTTGCTCTTGTCACCCAGGATGGAGTGCAATGGCGCGATCTTGGCTCACTGGAGCCTCCGCCTCCCAGGTTCAAGCGATTCTCCTGCCTCAGCCTCCTAAAGCAGCTGGGATTAGAGGTGTGCGTCATGATGCCTGGCTAATTTTTGTATTATCAGTAGAGATGGGGTTTCACCATGTTGGCCAGGCTGGTCTCAAATTCCTGACCTCAGGTGATCCACCTGCCTTGGCCTCCCAAAGTGCTGGAATTACAGGCATGAGCCACCGTGCCTCTGCCTCCTAAGCTTAAGCGAATCTCCTGCCTCAGCCTCTCCAGTAGCTGGGATTACAGGTGCATGCCACCACGCCTGGCTAATTTTCGTATTTTTGTAGAGATGGGGTTTTGTCATGTTGACCAGGCTCGTCTTGAACTTCTGACCTCAAGTGATTTGCCCACCTTGGCCTCCCACAGTGCTGGGATTACAGACATGAGCCACCACGCCTGGTGTGAAATCCCATTTCTGCCACTTTCTAGCTGTGTGATCTTGGAGAAGTGACTTTACTTCTCTGTGCCCAAGCCCTGTTATGGGCTCAGTACTTGCCTAACATTCTGAGACAATTGTATTATCAAATCTTCCTGACAATCCTTCAAGGGCAGGGGTGGTAAATAATCTTTTCACTATTTTCCAGATAAGGAAACTGAGGCTCAGGGAATTGAAGGGCACAGTTATTTTGTGCCTAAGGACACACAGTTATTAACATGCACAGTTCGAGACCAGCCTGACCCACATGGAGAAACCCCATCTCTACTAAAAATACAAAGTTAGCCAGGTGTGGTGGCGCATGCCTGTAATCCCAGCAACTCGGGAGGCTGAGGCAGGAGAATCACTTGAACCTGGGGGACAGAGGTTGTGGTGAGCTGAGATCGCACCATTGCACTCCAGCCTGGGCAACAAGAGTGAAACTCCATCTCAACAAAAAACAAACAAACAAACAAAAAAAAAACGCACATAGTTATTAACATGCAGGACTGGGATTCAAAGAGTCTAATGTGGAATATCAGGCTACTTGGAGGTTTTGTGAAGTCCTTTTATAGCTTCTCATCATTGTGATTTTAAATATTTCAGTATAGTGGAAACATCTAAACAGGTGGTTCTCCCTCTCCTGTTTGAAACACCAAACAGAATTATCCTCTCAAGGTTAGGATATCCTCCAATGCTGCAAGACCACAGAATTCATTTACCTTTTCGTCCTGGGTGGCCATGTCCCTGTTGCCTCTGGATCTGAAAAATAAGAAGACATTTGTCCAGATCTATCATCCTGCTGCCATCTACCTTGGTATTTGCTCTGCAATTCTTTCCGACAAATTAGTTTTAAGTTAGTTTAGTTTTAACTGTGCCTGAAATTAGTGTAAAGTACAAAGTGTATGTAGGAGGGTATACACCCTGGATATAGAGCCAAATGAGCTGAAACAGGGACTTTGAGTCCTGTGTACAAACACTTATTTGTACACAAAAGTTCATAGCTTTTCACAGCATTATTCTTAAAAGCCAAAAGGTAGAAACAACGCACTTGTCCATCAACGGATGAATGGACCAACAAAATGGGTCTATCCACACAATGGAACTTTATTCAGCCATACAAAGAAATGAAGGGGGCCAGGTGTGGTGGCTCACACCTGTAATCCCAGCACTTTGGGAGGCCGAGGTGTGTGGATCACCTGAGGTCAGGAGTTTGAGACCAGCCTGGCCAACATGGTGAAACCCCATCTGTACTAAAATACAAAATTAGCTGGGCATGGTGGTGGGGACCTGTAATCCCAGCTACTTGGGAGGCTGAGGCAGGAGAATCACTTGAACCCAGGAGGTAGAGGTTGCAGTGAGCTGAGAGGGTGCCACTGCACTCCAGCCTGGTGACAGAACAAGACTCCATCTAAAAAAAAAAAAAAAAAGGCCGGGCCACGGTGGCTCAAGCCTGAAATCCCAGCATCTTTGGAGCCGAGGGTGGGGATCACAAAGGTCAGAGATCGAGACCATCCTGGCGAACACAGTGAAAACCCCGTCTCTACTAAAATTACAAAAAACTAAGCCGGGGCGGGTGGCGGCGCTTGTAGATCCCAGCTACTGGAGGGCTGAGGCAGCGGAGAATGGCGGGAACCTGGGAGGCGGGAGCTTGCGTGAGTGAGATTCCGGGCCACTGCACTCAAGCCTGGGCGACAGAGCAGAGACTCCGCCTCAAAAAAAAAAAAAAAAAAAGAGCCAGAGAGAGTACTGATACATATTACAATGTAGATGAAACTCAAAGATACCATGCTAAGTGAAAAAAGCCAGACATAAAATGTCACATATTGTATGATTCCATTGATATGAAATGTCCAGAACAGGATATGAAATGTCCAGAACAAGCAGATTGGTGGTTGCCAGGGGCTGGAAGAAGGGAAGAATGGGGAGTGACTGCTTAATGGCTTAGGGGGCTCCCTTGTGGGGTGACAGAAATATTCTGTGCAGCTAACAAGGTATTTTAAAAAAGAAAAATGATTTAATTTTAATACAAAGAAAAACAATGAAAATATTCTGATAGAGGGTGAAGGCTGCACACTGTGAAACGTACTAAATGCCACTGAATTATTCACTTCAAAACGGTTAACTTTACATCATGTGAATTTCACTCCAATTAAAAAAAGACAGACATTACAGTGTTGGGGTTGCTCTGAAAAGCAGTAAACCTTCTGAACATCCACCACCAGCTACATCAGTGAATGCACCTCTGAGCAGCAGGAGCTGCTAGTGCTGTTTGAGTATTCACATAAGGACGTGGAAAGACGCCAGCCACAGAGCAAGCAGAGGAGTCACATTATGGCAGAGTCTACAGGATGACCCCATCTAAGTCAAAAGAAATACAGATTTTTTTTTTGGTCTGTAAGGATCACTCTTCGCAGTGGTTATTTTTGGAAGAAAAGGGAGTGATCTGGGTGTGGGGCTTTTCTCTGCTTCTGGGAGGCGTGAACTTTTACAATGAGTAGGTGTTACTTTAAAACATTATTTTTAACATAGGTGATCTATGCATGTAGTGAAAAATTTAAATTATACAAAAAGATATTCTATGACGAGTCAATCTCCCCTCTACCCATTCTCCTTTCCAGAAGCGGTCGCTCTGACCGGTTTCCTATGTCGCCTTCTGGGGTATTCTATGCCCTCATAAGCACATGAGTATACACTCTCCCCCAACCTTCTATTTTTTTTTTCGTAAACAAATGTGAACCCACATACTGCTCTGAACCTTATTTCCCTTTAGGGTGTGGTAGGCAAAATAATGCTCCCCCTCAAAGATGCACATGCCCTAATCCCTGAACTTGTATATTACTTTACATAGCAAAAAGGATTTTGCAGATATGATTAAGTTGCAGCTCTCAAGATGGCAGGAATGATTCTGGATTATCCTAGTGGACCCAATGTCATCAGAGGGGTCTTTGATAAGTGGAGGCAGGAGAAAGAAGAGATTGTGAGGACAGAAGCAGAGGCTAGAGTCAGAAAGATCTGAAGATTCGATGCTTTAAAAGATGGAGGATGGGGCCTCAATCCAAGGCATGTGGGCCCTTCTAGAAGTTGGGAAGGCAAGCAGATTCTCTCCCAGAGCCTGCAGCAGCAACACAGCCTTGCCCACACCTTACTTGAGCCCACTGAGACGGATTGCGGACTTTTGACCTCCAGAACTGTAGCATAATAAATGTGTTATCTTAAGCTACCAAGCTTGTGGCCATTTGTTACAGCAGCCACAGAAGACTAACACAGTATCTCGGAGGTGGTTCTATGCCAGTGCATCCTGCATGAAGTGCACGCCTTGTCATGGCTGCACAGGAGTCCCCTGCAGGAATGTGTTTAATCTCACTAGTGATGGACCCCTACGGTTGTTTCCAATCTCCTCCCACCTCAGTGCTTCAACGAATAACCCTGCAAGGTATGATCTCGGCTCACTGCAACCTCTGTCTCCCAGGTTCAAGCGAATCTCCTGCTTCAGTCTCCTGAGTAGCTGGGATTATAGGTGCCCACCACCATGCTCAGCTAAATTTTGTTTTGTATTTTTAGTAGAGACAGGGTTTTGCCATTGTTAGCCAGGCTGGTCTTGAATTCCTGACCTCAAGCAATCCGTTGCCTCAGCCTCCTAAAGTCCTGGAATTACAGGCATTAGCAACCATGCCTGGCCTAATTCTAAAAAATTATTTTGAAATAAACTTTCAAGAAAACTTTAAAAAGGTTCTTTCTCTACCCACAGTTACATGCTGAGGGTGCAAGGGACTCTTAGAGTTTCTTGCTGGTTGACTGGCAGGGCAGCTTCTGGACCTAGCAGAGCTCAGCTTTGTATGTCCCTATACCAGCCCCCTGGGATCCTCAACCTGCTCTCACGAGAGGGGCTCAAGTGGAACCATCACCACAAGAGGAGGTGAAGGGAAGAATTAAGGTACCCTGGAGATTTCCTTCCTTTGCAAGACAGGAACTAGAACTAGCACACATGCAGAGAAACACTCAGCTTCAGCAATTCAAGCAACAGAAAATGTAAAACTACCATGGCCTTCTCCATTAAACTAGCCAAAACAAATAAAAAGGGTAAAACCCAATGCTTGCAGAGCTGCAGGGAAACGTGCACGCATTCCTGGAGATGATTTTTCTAAATAGGTACCTGGTCACAAGAGGTAAGTGCCTTCAAAATGATCCCACCCTTGACTTGCACGCCTCAGTTAGGAAACTGTATCTCCAAGAAGTCATTTGATAGCCAAAAACATGCACAATATGGACAATGATATTTATAGCTAAGTTGAATAGCACGGTTAAAACCTGGAAGTGGCTGGCCCTCAACCCTCAAACCCTACTTAGGGAAAAGCTGAGGAAGGCAGTGGGCTCTCGGGAGGAATGATAATTCTGAGGTCTATGTAGAAACAGGAGAAAAAAATGCTGTCAAGCAATGAGAAGAAAAATAGGCTGATGGCTGACACGTTGCCTGCAACTGTACAAAAGTATCTGTGTCTTTCCTAGGTGCCAGGCACTGATTTCCCAGGTTCTGGGAAATCCAAGGTGAAGAGGCAAGGGCAAGGGCAAGGGCAAGGTCAGGATCCTGGTAGACTGACATGTTACCTGGGAGACAAACAAGGAAGCAAGGAAATATACAAGACAGACCACATCCCCAGCTAAGCACTGGAAAGCCAACCAGCCAGAGTAAGGGGCCAGGGAGCAGGCGGGGTCTCCTTAGGTGGGGTGGTCGGGGACAACGTGACATTTATGGTGTCCCCTGAATTACAAGGGAGTATGTCACAGATTGCAGAGAAGAGCATTCCCGAGAAAAGGAAGAGCATGTGTGCTATGCACAGCCCCTGAGAGAGTGGAGAACTTAGGAGGAGGAGGCTGGGGACAGCAGTGTACAGGACAGTGGCTGGAGAGAAGAATCAAGAATAATCACATAGAGCCTTATCATGGAGAGGGCTTGGCAGGCGATGCTAGGGATTTGGATAGGAGTGAGGGGTCAAGCGTGATGAGGAGGCAAGAGATGCTGGCAGCCTGGACTCAGGGTGGAAGTAGGGGATGGAGGAGTGGCCGGATTCAGGATACACTTTGGGTTAGAACTTGTTGCTGGCCTAGACAGTGGGGAAGGGAGGAGGAGGAGGGTGGGGCATGACAGCTCCCAGGGCCCAAGCCCCAGTGACTAGCAAAGGATCAAGTTTGGGGACAAGAACACTCTGGCTTCCTCCTTCTTGCTAAACCAGTGGCAGGGAGGGCTGGGGGCCACGGAGCAGCTCTGGACCTTGTGCAAACCTCAGCCCAGAGATTTTCAAAACCCTGCCCTTATCAGCCTTTCTCTCTGGGGAGTCAGAGCCAAAGAAGTTGCCGCCCCCTCGCCTTGGTCTTACTCAAGCAGCTCCTAGTTGCTGGTGGGGCTGTCCGGAAATCCTGCGGATCTCAGATAGCCCTGAACAACCTGAAGTTAAAGGTGCCCAGGACAGAGAAGTACCCTCAGAGGGGCGCGAAGGAGGGTGGAGCAGGCACTGGAACCATGAACTTTTGGTAGTAACCTGGTGCCAGGGGGCTAAGCCTGTACACCAAGCATCTTATGTCATCTTCTCGGCAATCCTGAGAGGTAGGTTCATGCTTAACCTCATGGCACAGATGCGGAAACTGAGGCACAGACAGGCCAAGTCACGTAGCTGAGCCTGCAAGATCCCCCACACCTAGCACTGGTGAGAGTGGTGGGGGCAATGTTCCTGGAGGGAGTTGCAGTGAAGAACCGCTCTCCCCTCTCTGTCTTGGTGTCTCCCCTGGCCCCAACCACGCTCGTTCCTCAGCATCTGTCTCCAACAGGTCGGTGTTTTTAAACTGTTTCCAGGGAAGGGTTTGCTGCCCCGGGGCTCCTCCTTCAGGGATGGCTGGGTCTGCTCACTGCAGCCTTCTCCCGGGACACCCAGCACTGCCTCTGCCCCTACTTCTCTCCCACAATCTCCCAGGAGGGCAGCGGGGCAGGGACGATGCATCCGAGGACTTAGGGGACACAGACCTGGTTGTGAGTTCTGGCTCTGCCTCCTTTGGTTGTGTGACCCAAGGCAAGGGGCTTGGCCTCTCTGCGTCTTGGTTTCTTCACCTGTTAAGAGACGACGATGGTCACCTGCGGCTGCTGCGCGGAGTGTGAAGAACTGAAGGCACCTGGCCCAGGGCGGCGCGCACCACCAACTTTCCGGGATCGGGGGGGTCACTGGGGCCGGCGTCTCCCGCGTCCCCCTCCCCTGGACTCCAGTCCCCGCCGAGAGGAAGCACTGCCCGGCTGCGCCGCCCGCGTTGGGACACGCCAGAGCCGAGGGCAACCGAGGGCTGGGGTCCTGCTGGGGCTCAGCGGCGAGGCCTGGACAGCGGGGATGCGAGGGCGTCCCCTCTTCTCAGAGGAATCGGGCACTGGGGGTCTTGGAGAAAGGGCTGCACGCCAAGCGGGGTACGCCCCCCGCCGGGCCCGAGCACTTACCCGGCGCCCTACCCGCCCGCGGTCACCGCGCGACTGGGAGCCTCGGAGCAGGTCCGGCCCGCCCCGCCCCGTACCAGGCCCCGCCCACGCCCGGGCCGCC
>NW_016803664.1:5972872-5994623 GCF_001698545.2 Rhinopithecus bieti | reverse complement strand
CCGTCCCCGCCCCACTGCCCGCAGACCCCCAACCGTCGGCGGGCGTCTAGGCCTCTCCCCGGGTCTCAGCCCCCTTGTCCCTGCCTGTGGTCAGTCCACCCGTTCGTCCCTATCTCCCTCACCCCGACTGCCTCCCGCCCCGCAGGCTGGGCCTGTCCTGGGCCTTCCGCAGTTACAAAGGTCCCGCCCGTGGGAGCGAATCGCGGATCACGAGAATCCTGCCCTGGACCAGCCTAAGGGAAGGGTGGGCGGAGGGAACCACTTCCTTCCTCCTCAGGCTGGAGCGGGGCGAATTCATCCGGCCAACCCCTCTCGAGAAGCTTCTGCTCCATTCCACCGTCTCCGGGCCATACCTGCCTCTGGGTGTCCTGATTCCTTGGGCTCGTCCCCTGCACAGTTTCTGCATGCAGGTGTGGAGGGTGGGCAGCATGCTCTAAGGAGTGAGCAACCTCGCAGCCCTCAGGATTTCTCTTGGTCGGGGGCGCTGAGGCTGCTCATGGGATGGTACTGGCAAGAGCGAACCTTCCCGCGAGCAGCCCCTGCCTGTCCTGGGCTGCCTTGCTCCTGGCCAACTCTGGCGCAGGCCCAGCTCTGAAGTCCCTCCCCTGTGGGCCCTCCCAGTACCCTGTTCACACAGTGGAATCAGTTCTGTTAGCTTGTCTTTCCCCAGAGACCATTTGTCCCAAACATCCTGCAGAGCCGTCTTCTGCACACCTCTCCCTTCCGGTTGGGTCGGGGCTGTGGGGAGAGGCTCACCTCCTTGGGGTTGTGTTAGTTTCCTCATGCCGCTGTAACAGATCACCACAAACCTAGTGGCTTAACACAAAAGTGTTATCTTACAGCCCTGGAGGCCAGAAGTCTCAGATGGGTCCTACAGGGCCAGAATCAAGGTGTGGATGGGGCTGTGCCTTCTGGAGGCGCCAAGATAGTGTGTTCCTTGCCTTTCAGGGCTGGAGAGGTGCCTGTGATCCTTGGCTACCTCAATCCACCTCTGCCTCCACAGTCACAGCGCCTTCTCCCTTCTAAGGAGCCTGTGATTATATGGGATCCACCTGGATAATCCAGGCTAATCTCTCCAGCTCAGGATCCTTCGTGTAGTCACATGTGCAAATTCCCCTTTGTCACTTAAGGCAACATACAGGTTTTGGGGGGTTAGGATGTGGATATCTTGGTAGGAGGGTGCATTCTTCTGCCTCCCATAGGGGTATTGTTTCCACGGCTTCAACTGACTCGGCTTTCCTCAATTCTGCTGGGCTTTCTTTTCTTTTTTATTTTTTTGAGATGGAGTCTCACTGTGTCACCCAGCCTGGAGTGCAGTGATGGGATCTTGGCTCACTGCAACCTCCGCCTCCCGGGTTCAAGCAGTTCTCCTGCCTCAAGCCTCCCCAGTAGCTGTGATTACAGGCCAGCATCACCATGCCCGACTAATTTTTGTATTTTTAGTAGAGATGGGGTTTCACTATGTGGGTCAGACTGGTCTCGAATTCCTGACCTCAAGTGATCTGCCTGCCTTGGCCTCCCAAGGTGCTGGGATTACAGGCATGAGCCACTGCACCTGGCAACATTCTCACTCTGTGGCCCAGGCTGGAGTGCAATGGCACGATCTTGGTTCACTGCAACCTCTGCCTCCTGAGTTCAAGCAATTCTCCTGCCTCAGCCTCCCGAGTAGCTGGGATTACAGGTGCCCACCACCATGCCTGGCTAATTTTTGTATTTTTAGTAGAGACGGGGTTTCTCCATGTTGGTCAGTCTGGTCTTGAACTTCTGACCTCAAGTGATCTGCCTGCCTCGGCCTCCCAAAATGCTGGCATTACAGGCATGAGACACCATGCCTGGCCTGCAGCAGGCTTTCTTAAAAATATTTTGGTCGGATCTCCTGACTTCTCAGTCATGTATGATTATGACAGTCCTATGCTAGTTCCTAAGGCATAGTCTGGTCCATTTTCAACTTCAACTTCCTTATATTTTATTAATAATTCTCCTCCTCCTCCAGGGCCAGCTAGACAGACTAGAGAGGATGTGGGAACTGCTCCCGACAGCCCCTCCTCTGCGTTCACTCCCCTCTGGTTGAGGAAGGGAAAAGGGAACAAAGTACCTTGTCCCCTAGTTGCACACCTGGAAGTTGCAGTCCTCTGTCTTTACATCTGGTCTTGCCTGTAGTTAGACCCTTAGTGTAGACAGGTGGTGACCTCAGCAGGCCCTGCTAAGGCAAGGCAAGGCTCAAACCCTGGCCTGGCTCAATCCTCTGGCTGCCTTCCCCCATCCCTTCCCCTAGAGAGGCATCTCTCAGTCTTCTCCCCGGGTACTTGCCTCTGCTCCGCATTGCAGTGGCCCTGAGAAAGTCTGCAGCTCCCAACCTTACTGATGGCCTGGAACCTGGGGCCACCAGCAGGGACCTATGTCCATACTTTTTGGGAACCAAGATCCCAAAGGAGCACTTCAGCAAGTCTGGAGAATTTGGTGATGTTCTCAGCATTGTCGTGTTCACTGAAATCCTGCTACTGCTCAGACATTTCAGTGGACAGGAAAAGATCTCAAATGTGTTACATTGTTATCCCCAGGCACAGGATTTGACCTGTAGTAGGTACTTTACATTCCTATTGCATAAATTAATGAGTATTGAGCATAATAAGATTGGGGTGCCCTCCATCATTGCTACTATTCAACATTTCATTAATGATCTCAGTCAATGCAATAAGACAAGAAAAAAGAAATACAAAGATTGAAAAGAGAAAGACTATAATTTGCAATCGATGTGATTGTCTACCTAGAAAATCCAAAAGACCTAACAGACTAACACATGACCACCTACCGTGTGGTAGGCCCTTTCAAGCTACCAAGTGTAAGGTGAAGGAACAGCCTTTGTTCTTACTGAGCTCCCATTTTAGTTGGGAAAGTGGGGCCAACAATACTTAGGGCAGAAGGCCGGGCACGGTGGCTCACACCTGTAGTCTGAGCACTTTGGGAAGCTAAGGTGGGAGGATTGCTTGAGCCCAGGAGTTCAAGATGAGCCCTGGTGACAGAACAAGACCCCATTTCTACAAAAAAAAAATATTTTAAAAAATTAGCTGGGCATGGTGGTGTGCCACTGTAGTCCCAGCTACTCAAGAGGCTGAGGTGGGAGAATCCCTTGAGCCCAGGAGTTTGAGGCTGCAGTGAGCTACGGTTGCACCACAGCACTCCAGCCTTGGTGACAGAGCAAGAGAGCGAGAGCAAGACTCTATCTCTAAAAGAAAAAAAAAAAAAAAAAAAAAAACTTAGGGAAGAATAACCCGAGGTCCACAAAAAGAATCCAGGAGGTCTATGAACTTGGGTGGGAAAAGAATTGGTTTTATTTTCATTAACCTCTAACTGAAATGTATTATTACTTTGTTTGTTTAGAGACAGGGTCTCACTTTGTTGCTCAGGCTGGAATGCAGTGGCTCGAGCACAACTCACTGCAGCCTCAAACTCCCAGGCTCAAGTGATACCCCTGCCTTAGGCTCCCAAGTAGCTGGGACTACAGGCACATGCTACTGTACCTAGCTAATTTATTATTTATTTATTTTTATTTTTTGTAGAGATGGGATCTTGCTTTGTTTCCCAGGCTGTTCTCAAATTCAAGCAATCCTCCCGCCTCAGCATCCCCCAATTTTTTTTTTTAATTGGGATAATAGATGTGAGCCACTGGCCTTCAACTGAAATTTAATATTTCCTTCAATTATGAATGTATGTAACAAATTACAGTTGCATTAAAAATATCACTAACTGGCTGGGCGTGGTGGCTCATGCCTGTAATCCCAGCACTTTGGGAGGCCGAGGTGGGTGGATCACCTGAGGTCAGGAGTTTTGAGAGCAGCCTGGCCAACATGGTGAAACCCCGTCTCTACTAAAAAAATACAAAATTAACTGGGTATGGTGGTGCGTGCCTGTAATCCCAGCTACTTGGGAGGCTGAGGCAGGAGAATAGCTTGAACTTAGGAGGTGGAGGTTGCAGTGAACTGAGATCACGCCACTGCACTCCAGCCTGGGCAACAAGAGCAAAACTCCATCTCAAAAAAAAAAAAAAACAAAAAACAACAACAAAAAAAACCCCCACTAACTTTGTCATCAGTCGAAATCACAGATGTTTTTAAACCACAGTATAGTTATTGCAGATATCTCAAAATATAACTTATATGTATCATTACTTCAATATTATAGTAGTTACTGAGCCGGCTGTTCTTACAGTTTAATGTGTACTATAGGAACCTCATCTATTTATTACAAGTAAAAAAAATTCAAAACTTCAATGCAAGATAGCTGGCGTCATTTGTAATACAATGCATTCGTTCTGTTTTATGCATTGAAAAACATGACTCTCAGAAGAGGTCCAGAAGCTTCCCCAGATGTCAAAGGCCCCAGATTACAAAAAGATTAGGAACTGCGTTAGATGAAGGACTTGTTCTGGTTTGGTCAGAACTTACACATTTCTCTTACACAAGGCAGTCCTCTTACACAAGGCAGTCCCTGCCCCACCCCCAGTCCTCCACATTTCTTAACAAGCGGTGAGCCCAGCTTGCTTGAGTTTTCTGGGTGTCCTGCCTTTTGATGTTCATGGAGCATGTACTTACTTACTTATTTAGGGATGGGGTCTTGCTCTGTTGCCCAGGCTGGAGTGCAGTGTGGCAATTACTGTCCACTGCAGCCTTGACCGCCTGGACTCAAAGTATCCTCCCATCTTAGCCTCCTGGGTACCTGGGAACACAGGCATGCATCACCATGCCTGGCTAATTTTTATTTTTTTGTGGAGACAGGGTCTTGCTATGTTGCCTAGGCTAGTCTCAAGCTCCTAGGCTCAAGGGGTCCTCCCGCCTCTATCTCTCAAAGTGCTGGGATTCTAGGCATGAGCCACCGCGCCCGGCCACATGGAGCATTTTGAGGAAGATCTGAGTACAGCCCTAGGGGACTGGGCCTTCCCTGGGCTCCAGGACAGCTGGGGCTGGGCCAGGGCAGTGGCCAGCTCTGGCTTTGCCCAGTGGGAAGAGAGAGGGCTGCCTCTGCTGGTTTTGGTTCCTCCAAGGCAGTTTTCAACGGCTGCAGTTGGCCACTTCGTTTCCTAGGGCAAAAGCCCTGTCCTGGCTCTGGTAGAGTGTGAGAAAACGGACAGAGGGAGAGAAAAGTAGATGAGTTCTCAGTCAGGGACAGGGTGGGGGTTCTGTTGGGATTTCTCCGAGTGGCATCTGTTATTTAGGCCCAGAGGCGCCTTTCCCAGCAGATATGATTTATCTACAGCAGTGACGGCCACACGACGGGATCTGCACAAGGCCTGGGCAATGATGCCTGATGATGTAGCTATGGGAAAAGGGCATAGTCACCTCCGACTCTCTTCTCTGGCACTTGACTCAGCCTTCTGCCTCACAGTTCAGAGTCACACAGAGGAGTAGGAAGAACACAGGAGTTGCATCAAAGAGGCCTGTGTGTAAATCCTGCCTCCATTCTTTCCCTTGCCCACTGGGTGATCTATCATCAATTCAGCAAAGAGTTTCTGAGTGCCAACTATGTGCTAGGCAGAGAATACAGAGTGGAGTAAGACAGGCAGGTCCTGCCTGCCCTCATTAAACTTAGTCTCTGTAGGGAGGCACACAAATACTAAACGACAAATTAAAACGTAATAAGTATTGAAAAGGGGCTGGGTGCGGGGGCTCACGCCTGCAATCCCAGCACTTTGGGAGGATGAAGCAGGCAGATCACTTGAGGCCAGGAGTTCAAAACCAGCCTGGGCAACATAGTGAGACCCTATCTCTAAAATATGTGTGTGTATATATATATATTTCTATAATTATAATTGTATAATTACATATATTTTATTTTTGTGTGTGTATACACACACACACACACACACACACACACACACACACACACACAAAACCTAGCCAGGTGTGGTGGTGCATGCCTGTAGTCCTAGCTACTCAGGAGGCTGAGGCCAGAGAATTGCTTGAGTCTGGGAGGTCAAGGCTGCAGTGAGATGTGATCACGCCACTGCACTCCAGCCTGGGTGACAGAGTGAGACCCTGTCTTGAAAAAAATTAAGTATTGCAAAGGAATGAGCTGGGGGTTGTGGTGGAGGTAACAAAAGGTGGAGACTGAGATGAGGATCCACTGAGGCAGGACGGCAGGGAAGGGGTCTCTGAGGAGGTGATATTTAAACGGACACTGAAAGCTGAAGGAGAATCAGCTATGAAGAGAGAGGGAAAACCTTTTCATAAGAGGGAACAGCATGTGCGAAGGGCCTGAGGTGGGAAGAGCGTGGCCTGATGAGGCCAAAAGGAGGCCAGGATTGTGGATACACAGAGGAGGGGGAAGAGAGTCATGAGAAGTAAGGCTGGCGAGGAGGCTGGAGGCCCACAGAAGGGGCTGGAGTCCATACAGAGCACAGGAAGCCATGGGAGTTCTAAGCAGGGGAGGGACCGTTTGATTTTTTTTTTTTTTTTTTTTTTTTTGAGCTGGAGTTTCACTCCTGTAGCCCAGGCTGGAGTGCAATGGCACGATCTCGGCTCACTGCAACCTCTGCCTCCCAGGTTCAAGCAATTCTCCTGCCTCAGCCTCCTGAGTAGCTGGGATTACAAGCGCCTGCCACCACGCTCAGCTAATTTTTATATTTTTTTAGTTGAGATGAGGTTTTGCCATGTTGCCCAGGGCAGGTCTCAAACTCCTGATCTCAGGCGATCTACCCACCTCAGCCTCTCAAAGTGCTGGGATTATAGGCGTGAGCCACTGCACCCGGCTGGGACCATTTGATTTTTTTACAAAAAATGTGGTAAAATACACATAACGTAAATGTTATGTTAACCATGATCAAGTATACAGCTGGTGGCATTTAGTACATTCACAATGTTGTGCAACCTGCAGTACTATCTAGTTCCAGAACGTTTTCATTATCTCAGAAGGAAACACTGTCAAAGTCCCCATCCATGGTGCCATGCACCTGGAATCCCAATCACTTTGGAGGCTGAGGCAGGAGGATTGCTTGAGCTCAGAAGGTCGAGACCAGCCTGGGCAACATAGCAAGACCCCATCTTTAAGAAAAAAAAAAAAAGGAAACCCTGTACCCATGAAGCAATTACTCCCATTCCCGTCTCCCTCCAGCCCTAAGAACCTGCTAGTCTACTTTCTATCTTTATGGATTTGCCTGCTTTAAGTGGAATATCATCATATATGGTCTTTTGCGTCTGGTGTCATTCATTTAGCACAATGTTTTCAAGCGTCATCCGTGTTGTAGCATGGTCCTTCATTCCTTTTATGGCCAAAGAATATTTCACTATATGGGTATACCACATGTTGCTTATCCTTCCATCCACTGATGTGGTTTGATTAAAAAAGATAACTCTGGTTGTTGGGTGGGGATTAGATTATAGGGAAGATAACAATTGAAGTGTAGAGAGATAAGGATGGCTTGGACAAGTCTGTTGGGAGTAGGGAAGGAAAAAGGGGCATGATTCCAGATCCATGTGGGAGACAGAATGGACAGGTGGGAACTGCGGGTGGCCTGGACATTGAGGGGAGAGGAAGGGCAGAGTAGCGGGGTGAACCATGGTGCCCTCTATCGAGCAGAGAAGTCTGCGAGGGGGCCAGGTGGAGGATGTCCCTGTTTTTGATAATGTTTCGTTTGAATTGTCAAAGTGGAGATGTCACCTGGGCAGTAGGATCTGAGTCAGGAATTTGGCAAAGAGACTTGGGCGTCATCAGTGCACAGCTGGTATTGACAACAAGGCCTGGGCTGGGATCCCCTTCCAGAGTGTTGACAAAGGGGTTCAGGATCAAGCTAGGGCCTGGGCAGGTGAGGAAGAGGCTGCAAAGGGAGACAGAAAGCAGCCAAGAGGTGGAAGGAAAAACCAAGGGCGTGTGGGATCCTGGAAACCAAGAGAAGAGCGTTTTGAGGAAGAGGAAGGAATGAGTGGTGTCAGATGGAAACTGATAGAGTGAACAGCGCAGAGAGGGAGGGAGTGGAGAGGAGATATGAAAGCACTTGAAGGGAGCGAGAAAGGGGAGGACAGCTGGAGGGGCCCACACTGGAGTTCCCCCAAGACTAGCACAGCGCCTGCAATGCAAGAACACCCATTGATTCAGTTCTTACTATATACCAGGCACCGTGCTAAGCATCTTTTTTTTTTTTTTTTTTTGAGACGGAGTCTTGCTATGTCGCTCAGGCTGGAGTGCGGTGGCACGATCTCAGCTCACTGCAACCTCTGCCTCCTGGGTTCAAGCGATTCTCCTGCCTCAGCCCTGCCTAGTAGCTGGGATTACTGGTGCCCACCACCACACCTGGCTAATTTTTGTATTTTTAGTTCAGATGGGGTTTCACCATATTAGCTAGACTGGTCTCGAACTCCTGACCTCGTGATCTGCCCACCTTGGCCTCCCAAAGTGCTGGGATTACAGGCATGAGCCACCGTACCTGGCTGTTAAGCATCTTGTTTCCATTTCACAGCTAAGGCTGAGACTCAGAGAATTATTCACACGGCCACACAGCTGGTAAGAGGCAGAGCTAGAACATGAACCTGGCTCCTGATACAGGATTCTCAGTGGGCTCCTTCCCTGCCTGCAGAGAGAGTGGGTGCGGCTAGTGTTCATGGGCCAAGTTCTCCAGTCCTTTAGGATCTTTCTTGTCTGCTTTTTATTATTATTTTTTTGTTGAGACAGGGTCTCACTATGTTGCCCAGGCTGGTCTTGAACTCCTAGCTTCAAGTGATTCTCCTGCCTTGGCCTCCTAAAGTGTTGGGATTACAGGTGTGAGCCTCTATGCCCAACCTTTCCTGTCTGTTGAAGTGGGTGAGACTTAACATTGGGAATATGGAGGCAGAAGACACTGGAAATATGTTCTAACTCACTTTGGTGAGCAGAACCTCACACTCAAGGGTTTAGCAGCATCCCCTTGTTCCACCTGCTGGTTGCTGGTGGAAAGTGCTCTCCACAACTTGGTTCCACCCTCCAGGCCAACTAGAGCCTCCTACAGCCGCTGCAGCACTGGAGGAGAGCCGACCTGGGAGGACTCCCAGCCGTCTCCACCACAGGAGTCTACATTGAATTCCCCCGCACCCCTTGCAGTTACCTGTTGCAGCAGAGGTCACGTGATCATCAACTGCTCTGGCCAGGGGGACCCGAGCGCTATCTGCAGGACTTCCAGGAGTTTCCTCCTCCTGCCTCTCCTTCCTCCGGACAAGGCCTGGTGCTTAGTCACTCCATCCACTGGCCCTGGGCAGCCCCTGCTTCCTTCCTTCCATTTTTGAGAGGAGAGGACCTGTTTACCCTTTGTTGGGTCAGGGTGTCTGGTGCTTACTGTCAAGAACAAACAGCCAGCCGGGAATGGTGGCTCACGCCTGTAATCCCAACACTTTGGGAGGCCAAGGCAGGCAGATCATTTGAGGCCAGGAGTTCGAGACCAACCTGGCCAACATGGCAAAACCCCATCTCTACTAAAAATACAAAAGTTAGCTGGGCGTGGTGGCGGGCATCTGTAATCCCAGCCAGTTGGGAGGCTGAGGCAGAAGAATCACATGAACCCGGGAGGCGGAGGTTGCAGTGGGCTGAGATTGCTCCACTGCACTCCAGCCTGAGCAACAGAGTGAGACTCCATCTCAAACCAAACAAACAAACAAACAAACAAAACACAGGCCCTGGCCAGACTTGACCTTTGCTGGGCTTTGCTGAGTCTTCAGCCCAGAGCACATTTCATGTTCTGGGCACTCTCGCTGGGTCCCTGATGGAACTGCTCATCCAGGCATCTCCCTCTTCCTGCCAAGGGGTTGGCCTGGGAAGGGGGTCAATGGGAGAGAGACAGAATCATGGTGAATGGCCACATGCACTCCTGTTGGGGTGGGCTCCTGCAGCAGAGAAGCTCCTAGGCCCCCTACTCAAGCCAGGGTTTCCAGGCCTCCGTCGTTCTGTGGGGGCCCCTCTGCCTTCGCCGTCACCTGTTTGCTCCAGTCAGCCTGAACTGATTTTGTCGTTTGCAGAATAGGAGCCCAGGCCAGGAGCTGAGGGAGAGACAGAGAAGATGAGGTCCTTGCTGGTAAGGGACACACTCGAAGTGCGGGAGGCAGAACCGAGAACAGCCAGATGGAATGTGAGGTTGAAGAGTGAAATGGCCAGTGATGATAATAACGGGGAGATAATAACAGTGCCGCCGCCCCTCCCCTCCCGGCCGTGTGCCAGGCGCTGCACCAGGCACATGACACACATCTCCTCTTCTAGTCTTCACAATGGCCATGAGGTAGGCCCTCCGACGAGTTAGGATTAGGTTCTGTGCAGTAGAAAGTCCAAAATATCAGTGATTTAAACAAGCCAGCGCTATTTCTCATGCCACAGGCTGGAGGCATGAAGTCCAGGGCTGTGAGGTGCCTCTGTTCCACAAGGTGGCAGGGACTCCCTGCTCTGCCAGGCCTAAGAGCCTTCTTCCTCATGGCCCAAGAGGGCGGCATCTGCATTTCAGGCAGGAGGACCCAGGAGGGGGCGAACAAGATTGGGACCATAGTCACGTGCTGGTCGCCTCTCTGAGGAATTGCCCAAAGTGGCCATGTGCTCCTAGCCCATGGGCAGCACTTAGTCCCATGAACAAGGGAGACAGGCAGTGTGGCCTTTATTTAGGGCACCACATGCTAAGCTAAAAAGTCTGTGATTGTTGAAGAAGTGGAGAAGAGGTCTTTGGGAACCTGCCGGTTATGGTACAGATAAGAAAAACAAGGCTCAGAGAAGTGAAGCTGTTTGTCCTCATCGCCCAGCCATGAAGGGGCAGGGCAGGACTTAAACTCCAATGGGACTTAAACTCCAACTCACAGAGAGGACAGCAAAATCACAGGGAGCCAGAGGAGGCCTTTGGGGCAGTGGTGTTTAAGCTGGGTCTCCTGGTCTAGGAAAAGGGGAGAAAGGACGTCGTAACAGCCAAGTTCTAGAAGAGTGAATATCTTTTGAAGAAAACCGCTTGCTTTTCTTGGGGTGGCATTTCTGGGCCACTGCTTGACTATCTCCAGCAGTGGGGAGTTCACTTCCTATGAGGCAACTCATTGTGCTTGGGAATATTTCGATCTCTCTCTTTGTTTTGTTTGACAGGGTCTCACTCTGTTGTCCAGGCTGGAGTGCAGTGATGCAATCATGGCTCACTGCAGCCTTGACCTCCTGGGCTCAAGTGATCGTCCTGCCTCAGTCTCCCAAAGTGCTGGGATTACAGGCGTGAGCCACCACACCTGGCCTACTTGGAGATAGTTATAATTGGCGTTTTCCCTTACAGAGTGTGACTGCTGTCTTCTGTTTTTCCCTGTTAGGCATTTCTTTCCCTTCTTCTGGTACCATCCACTGTCCCATAATTTCATTTCGGGTGATTTGAGAGGCTGACCTAACCAGGCCAGTGGGGCTCAAGAGTGGAACTCCAGCTGGAACTCTTAGTGGAGAAGTCTCAGCTGCAACTACTATTTGCAAGGATGGATGGGCCCAGGACCGTGGGGCATCGCATGGGGAAGGCCTGCCTGGAAGTTAGACCAACACAGAGCAGAGAGCAGGGCCACAGGATGGAGAAACAGAGGACGCATCTGGTCTCACTGAGGCCTTGTATCCAGCTGTGCCCAGAGCTATCCTGGACCTGTTAGTTGTACAAACCAATAGATTCCCTCTGCGCTACGGCCAGTTTGTTTCTGTCACTTTCACCTGAAGAGCGCTGACTAATGGAGGTAGAGCTCTCAGGCCTGTTTTTATCACCATCTAGGGGAAGCTGGGGAACACCTATATGTTTTATAAAAGTACTAGGGCCTAGAGCAGTGTTTTTCCAAGTGCAGGCCACAAAAAACAAATACCAGCATCACTCTGATACTAAACTTGATGAAAACGCACATTCCTGGGCCCCAACTTCCAAATCAGAATCTTGGGCAGTGAGGCCTAGGACTCTGCATTTTGTCTAACAGTCCAGGGGATCTTCAGGGCACCCAATTTGAGAATCAGTGGCTGAATTAAGTAACCTGGGATCCGATCTAGCTCAGAGCCTGCCACCAACTTGGATATTAAAACAGGTCCCTGGGCTGGGTGAGGCAGCTCATGCCTGTAATCCCAGCACTTTGGGAGGCCGAGGTGGGCAGATTACCTGGGGTCAGGAGTTCAAGACCAGCCTGGTCAACATGGTGAAACCCCGTCTCTACTAAAAATACAAAAAGTAGCCGGGCATGGTGGCGCACGCTTAGAGCCCCAGCTACTGGGGAGCCTGAGGCAGAAGAATCACTTGAACCTGGGAGGCGAGGGTTGCAGTGAGCTGAGATCATGCCATTGCACTCCAGCCTGGGCGACAGAATGAGACTCTGTCTCAAAAAAACAAATAAAAACCAACAAAAACAAACAAAAAAACACAGGTCCCTGTAGCTTTTCTTTTTTCTTTTTTTTGTTTGAGATGGAGTTTCACTCTTGTTGCCCAGGCTGAAGTGCAATGGCACGATCATGGCTCACTGCAACCTCTGCCTCCTGGGTTCAAGCGAGTCTCTTGCCTCAACCCCCCCAGTAGCTGGGACTACAAGTGACTAAAACTTGGTCTAACCTATCACAGGCACACATATATGCTTGCAAATACAAAGTAATGATCTAGAAGAAGACAGAACAAACGAAGACTGAGGAAGTCTTGGCATCAAAATGGCCCTGGTTTCTGGTTCTAGATTAGCTGAGCACCTCCACCCCCTCTGGTCTGGGACTGGTCTGTGTGGCCCTGAGTCAACCTTTGGTGAGCACGCAGGTACTTACCAGGGGCTTGGGGCCGAGTGGGGCCATCTGTGACACAGGGTCATGAAGTTAGGTGCTTGCAAATGAGCATTTCAGATGAGCCAGTCTACTCTCAAATGCTGTTGGTGTGAGGTAGGCAGCGTTCTCTTTGGAAAACAGCAGTGCAAGACAATATAATAAACTATTTTATTATTATTATTATTATTATTATTATTATTATTTTTGAGACAGAGTCTTGATCTGTCACTCAGGCTGGAGTGCAGTGGCATGATCTCGGCTCACTGCAACTGCTGCCTCTCGGGTTCAAGCAATTCTCCTGCCTCAGCCTCCCAAGTAGCTGGGATTATAGGCGAAAGCCACCGCATCAGTCCCAGTAAACTATTTTTAAAAATGCAAGGCTAGGCACAGTGGCTCCCAGCACTTTGGGAGGATCATTTGAGCCCAGGAGTTTGAGACCAGCCTGGGCAACATAGTAAGGTCATGTCTCTACAAAAAAAAAAAAAAATTAAAAATTAGCTGAGTGTGCTGGTGAATGCTTGTAGTCCCAGCTACTTGAGAGGCTGAGGTGGGAGGATTGCCTGAGCCCTGAGGGTCGAGGCTGCAGTGAGCTGTGATCCCACCACTGCACTCCAGCTTAGAAGACAGAGTGAAATCTTGACTCCAAAAAAAAAGAAAAAAATTTTAAAATTTAAAAAATCATCTTGTGGAGATCCAAGCAGAAATATTTATACATAAAATGGTATCTAAGTCTTCAAAATAACCATATTGGGCGAGTGCAGTGGAGAGGAAACACATTTGGCTCCAGCTTGATGCCTGTTAAGGCTGAATGGTAGGTACGTGGGGCTTCAGTACTATTCTACTTGTGTATATATTTGATTTTTTTCAGAGTGAAAACAAATAAAAAGGACCGCCCCACTTTGTTTATTTATTTCCCCTTCTCTCTCTTTTTTTTTTTTTTTTTTTGTGAGACAGAGTCTCACTTCATCACCCAGGCTAGAGTGCAATGGCGTGATCTCGGCTCACTGCAACCGCTGTCTCCCGGGGTCAAGCGATTCTCGTGTCTCAGCCTCGCAAGTAGCTGGGATTACAGGCGTGCGCCACCATGCCTGGCTAATTTTTGTATTTTTAATAGAGATGGGGTTTTACCATGTTGGCCAGTCTTCTCTCGAACTCCTAGCCTCACATGATCTGCCCACCTCGGCCTCCCAAAGTACTGGGATTACAGGTGTGATTCATTGCACCTGGCCTATTTTTCTTTTTTAAAATGTATTGTTTCTCCTATTAAAAAATTTTTGGGACCTCTCCACTTTGATCTACAATTTGACTCCATGAAATTTATCCAACGGAGATCACCTAAGTTGAACATGTGTACACCTACGTCTGGGCCAGGATATTCACTCTGGCATGATTTATAGTAGCAAACAAGGGCAAACAACCCCCGTTCATAGGGGGTGGGTAAATACATTATGGTAAAACCATACAAAGGAATATTGTGTGGCTCTCAAAGAAGAAGAAGGTAGCAATATGTACACATAATACAGAATGATCCCCAAGATTTATTATTTAGTATAGGTTAATATACTTACTTAAATAGAAATGTGGAAGTGTGTACAAAAAATAGTGTAGGCCAGGCATGGTGGCTCACGCCTGTAATCACAACACGTTGGGAGGCTGATGTGGGCGACTGCTTGAGTCTAGGAGTTTGAGAACAGCCTGGGGCAACATGGCAAGACCCTGTCTCTACCAAAAATTAAAAAAAAAAAAAAGAAATTAGCCAGGTGTGGTAGTGGTGCCTGTGGTCCCAGCTACTTGAGAGGCTGAGACGGGAGGATCACTTGAGGCCAGGAGTTGGAGGCTGCTGTGAGCTATGACTGTGCCACTGCACTCTAGCCTGGGCATCAGAGTGAGACCCTGCCTCTAAAAAGCATAAAGTTAAAAAACAAAAACAGAACACACCTTCCCAGCTAAACGAATGCAGGGGTAGTAGCTAAAGCACTGTCACTATAAATGAACAGCCACACCTGGAGACTAGTAGGCCCCCAGGTATCCCCCTGGGCTGGGTTTCAGGGATGGGGCCCTGCCATTCCTTCTGGCACAATCCTAGGGCTGGCCTGTGGCCCACTGAGCTCACTTGCCTGTTTTGGCCCGGATGCAGTGGGCACTCCTCCACCTGCACATGTTCACCTCCAGGAGGCAGGCTGGGAACGAAGCTTGTTACAAAGGACAAATGTTTCCAGGTAAACACTATCAGCTGTGCTGGCATCAAACAGGCCCCATGTCTGATCAGAAGGGTTTTCTCCCCCCACACGTTTTTTTTTCTATTGTACTTTTGGCTTCATGCTTCTCTATTTTCAACAAAGGGAAGTAGAACCTTATTTCAATAAGCTTTTGAAAATTAGACTCGGGCTGAGTTGAAAGAATAGAACAAAATAGAGCTCTACAATGTATTAATATGGGAAATCTACAAGATACAGTGGGTAATGAAAACAATGATTCGATGTCATTTGTTAGGAAGATAGGTACTCATACACACTGGCACAAAAAACAAACAGGGACAGTTTTCTCTGGGGAGGGATCAGGGGCAAAGGGACAATTTAATTTTGCATTTGTTGTTTTAAAAGACTGTTTTCAGCCTGGGCAACATGGAGAGACCTCACCTCAGGCTCGGGAGGCTGAGGTGGGGGGATTGCTTGAGCCTGGGAGGTTGACGCTGCAGTGAGTCGTGATTGCACCACTGCACTCCAGCCTGCCCAACACACCAAGACACTGTCTCAAAAAAAAAAAAAAAAAAAAAAAAGTTTAGTTTTATGTTCTTGGCAAAATTAAAAGGAAGGTACAGAGATTTCTCATATACCCTTTCCTCCCACTCTATGCTTAGGAGTATTTGGATCTTTAAAAAGTGATTTACAGCTGGGCACAGTGGCTCACGCCTGTAATCCCAACACTTTGGGAGGCCGAGGCCGGCGGATCACGAGGTCAGGAGACCAAGACCATCCTGGCTAACACAGTGAAACCCCATCTCTACTACAAATACAAAAAATTAGCTGGGCGTGGTGGCGGGCACCTCTTGTCCCAGCTGCTTGGGAGGCTGAGGCAGGAGAATGGCATGAACCCGGGAGGTGGAGTTTGCAGTGAGCCGAGATGGTGCCACTGCACTCCAGCCTGGGTGACAGAGCCAGACTCTGTCTCAAAAAAAAAAAAAAAGAAAAAAAGATTTACATGCTATCACATTTATTAAAAAATTAAAAATGTTAAAATATGCTAAAAGAAAAGAATCTGGGAGGCTGAGGTGGGAGGGTGGGAGGATCGCTTGATGTCAAGGCTACCGTGAGCTGTGAGTACACCACGGCATTCCAGCCTGGAAGACAGGGTGAGACTCTGTTTTCAAAAAGAACCAGTAATTGATTTGCTGACTGTATAAAATTACTTTTCCTGGCTGGGCACGGTGGCTCACGCCTGTAATCCCAGCACTTTGGGAGGCCGAGGTGGGTGGATCATGAGGTCAGGAGATCAAGACCATTCTGGCTAACACAGTGAAACCCCGTCTCTACTAAAAACACAAAAAATTAGCCGGGCCTGGTGGCAGGCACCTGTAGTCCCAGCTACTCCGGAGGCTGAAGCAGGAGAATGGCGTGAACTTGGGAGGCGGGGCTTGCAGTGAGCCGAGATCGCACCACTGCACTCCAGACTGGGCAACAGTGAGATTCCGCCTCAAAAACAAAAAAAAAAAAAAAAGAATTTACTTTTCCTTCAGTTTCCTGGTTGGCTCTGTGTTACTTGTGGAAAGCTTGTGGATTTCTGTGGAACAGAGTTTCCTAGTTTCCTAACAGTGCTTTTAGCAAACTATCAACTACATGATGGTAGGGGGATGGAGTTCTTGTTTTGTTTTTTGTTCCTGTGTTTTACACCTTTCATCAAGGCTACCTGGATTTGGTGGCAGGAAATAGTCAAACAATAAAAATAATACCTAATATTTGCTGCCTATTATGTGTCTGGGTTCTTTCCATGTATTTATTTAGTCTCAGAGCAACCATTGATATAGATGCTGCTATCCCTGTTATTATTATTATTATACTTTAAGTTATAGGTACATGTGCACATTGTGCAGGTTTGTTACATAGGTATACATGTGCCATGTTGGCTTGCTGCACCTATCAACTCGTCATTAGGTATTTCTCCTAATGCTATCCCTCCCCCAGCCCCCACCCGCCGAGAGGCCCCTGTGTGTGATGTTCCCCGCCCTGTGTCCATGTGTTCTCATTGTTCAACTCCCACTTATGAGTGAAAACATGCGGTGTTTGGTTTTCTGTCCTTGTAATAGTTTTCTGAGAATGATAGTTTCCAGCTTCATCCATGTCCCTGCAAAGAACATGAATTCATCCTTTTTTATGGCTGCATAGTATTCTATGGTGTATATGTGCCACATTTTCTTAATCCAGTCTATCATCGATGGACATTTGGTTGGTTCCAAGTCTTTGCTATTGTGAATAGTGCCACAATAAACATATGTGTGCATGTGTCTTTATAGTAGAATGATTTATAATCCTTTGGGTATATACCTAGTAATGGGATTGCTGGGTCAAATGGTATTTCTAGTCCTAGATCCTTGACGAATCGCCACATTGTCTTCCACAATGGTTGAACTAATTTACATTCCCACCAACAGTGTAAAAGTGTTCCTATTTCTCCACATCCTCTCCAGCATCTATTGTTTCTTGACTGTTTAATGATTGCCATTCTAACTGGTGTGAGATGGTATCTCATTGTGGTTTTGATTTGCATTTCTGATGACCAGTGACGATTAGCATTTTTTCATGTGTCTGTTGGCTGCACAAATGTCTTCTTTTGAGACGTGTCTGTTCATATCCTTTGCCCACTTTTTGATAGGGTTGTTTGTTTTTTTCTTGCAAATTTGTTTAAGTTCTTTGTAGATTCTGGATATTAGCCCTTTGTCAGATGGGTAGATTGCACAAATTTTCTCCCATTCTGTATGCTGCCTGTTCACACTGATATTTTATTTTGCTGTGCAGAAGCTCTTTAGTTTAATTAGATCCCATTTGTCAATTTTGGCTTTTGCTGTCATTGCTTTTGGTGTTTTAGTCATGAAGTCTTTGCCCATGCCTATGTCCTGAATGGTATTGCCTAGGTTTTCTTCTAGGGTTTTTATGGTTTTAGGTCTTACATTTAAGTCTTTAATCCATCTTGAGTTGATTTTTGTATAAGATGTAAGGAAGGGATCCAGTTTCAGCTTTCTGCATATGGCTAGCCAGTTTTCCCAGCACCATTTATTAAATAGGGAATCCTTTCCCCATTTCTTATTTTTGTCAGGTTTGTCAAAGATCAGATGGTTGTAGATGTGTGGTATTATTTCTGAGGCCTCTGTTCTGTTCCATTGGTCTATATATCTGTTTTGGTACCAGTACCATGCTGTTTTGGTTACTATAGCCTTGTAGTATAGCTTGAAGTCAGGTGCTGCTATCCCTGTTTTAACCAAGGGAAGCACTGAGGCACAGGGAGGTTAAGGATTTGTCCAAGGTCACACACAACAAGAATGCAAGAGTCAGGATTCCCACCTGGGCCACTGGCTGCAAACCCCAGGCTTTAACCACTGCCCAGCATGGCCTCTCAAGAGAAGCAACAGCTTTCAGAAGTTGCCCCTGTGGGCTTCTGTAGACTGAGGTGCCAGTGTAACTAGCTACATGAATCCACCAACTCACTACAGAAAGGGGTACCCTGCTTCTGTAAGAGCTAGGTTGAGCCTCATAGCTTGCAGAAAACCTTATTATAGTTTTGAGTTAGTTTCCTACTTCTTTATAACAACTGACTTTTAAAGGAATAGAAAGCTTAAATGGAATCTCACCCATCTATCTATATTGTTTAGAAACTACTAGTAACTCAGAAAGTTCTCTCATGACTGGAAGATACATATGTCTCCAATGTTTATTCATCAAAACAAACACATGCACAATGAAAATATTACAGTTATTACCAATGGGATCTCCATTACTCTTGGAAAAACAACTTTCTGCTGAGAATTCACAACTAGGACCTGCAGGTTTGTGGCCTAATTTCATGAGACTTATATGATCTGAAAAATGTCAAGAGGGTCTGGGCGCGGTGGCTCACGCCTGTAATCCCAGCACTTTGGGAGGCTCAGGTGGGCAGATTACTTGAGGTCAGGAGCTCGAGAACAGCCTGGCCAACATGGTGAAACCCCACCTCTACTAAAAATACAAAAATTAGCCGGGCGTGGTGGCAGATGCCTGTAAATCCAGTTACTTGGAAGGATGAGACAGGAGAATCGCTTGAATCTAGGGTGGAGGTTGCAGTGAGCTGAGATCACACCACTGCACTCCAGCTTGGGTGACAGAGCGAGAGCCCGTCTCAAAAAAAAGAAAAGAAAAGAAACATGTCAAGTGAGGATTTAAACAGTCTAGGTTGATACTGCCCCAGTCTACCAGCAGAGGCAAACTCTAATCTTCTCTGGAGGAGCTCAACTTCAATTCTGGCCGCAGAGAATCCCATGGATAAAGATGTGAAGAAAATGGGCAACTCTGTAAAAATCACAACACACACAGAGAAACAACTATAAGGAATAATAGAAACAACAGATGATAGAAACATTCAGAAGAATGGCAAAACCCCCCACAAAAACCCACAAATGATAGATACAAACCCACAAAGACTTCAGATATTGGAATAATCAGATAGAACATAAAATAACCATTTATTTTATTTTATTTTTTTGAGACAGTCTCTCTCTGTTGCCCAGGCTGGAGTGCGGTGTCACGATCTTGGCTGACTACAACCTTCACCTTCCAGGTTCAAGCAATTCTCTGCCTCAGCCTCCTGACTAGCTGGGATTACAGGTACATGACACCATGCCCGGCTAATTTTTTGTATTTTTAGTAGAGACGGGGTTTTACCATTTTGGCCAGGCTGGTCTTGATCTCCTGATCTTGTAACCCACCCGCCTCAAGCTCCCAAAGTGCTGAGATTACAGGCGTGAGCCATGGTGCTTGGCCAAAAAGCGACAGACCAGAAGGCCATGGGGTCAAATAATTTTTTTTTTGTTTTTGAGACGGAGTTGCCCAGGCTGGAGTACGGTCAGTGGCGTGATCTCGGCTCACTACAACCTGCACCTCCCGGATTCAAGCAATTTTCCTGCCTCAGCCTCCCCAGCAGCTGGGATTATAGGCGCCTGGCTAATTTTTGTATTTTTAGTAGAGATGGAGTTTCACTATGTTGGCCAGGCTGGTCTCGAACTCCTGACCTCAAGTGATCCACCAGATTCAGCCTCCCAAAGTTCTGGGATTACAGGCATGAGTTACTGTTCCTGGCCACATTTTAAAAGTTTTAAAAAGATTAGCAAGGCATAATAGACAACAAAGAATGACCAAGTGGATTGTGAAAACAAAAAACTCCAAAAAAAAAAAAAAAAAAGGTAAAACAAAAAACCCAATAGAACTTGAGATAAAAATGTAGTATTAAAATTTAAAAACTCGGTGGATGTGATTAAACACAGCTGAAGAAAAAAATAGTAAACTGGAAAACAGAGCTGAGGACATTATCAAGAATGCAAACTATAGGGAAAGAGATAGAAAAAAACAAGATGTTAAAGTGAAATGAAAGACAGAATGAGGTCTAACACACATCTTATTATATTTCCCAAAGAGAATAGGATAAAGAGCAAAGATAACTTCTAATATTAATAATGCAAATTAAGGCCAGGTGTGGTGGCTCAGGCCTGTAATCCCAGCACTTTGGGAGACTGAGGTGGGCGGATCACCTGAGGTCAGGAGTTTGAGCCCAGCCTGGCGAATATGGTGAAACCCTGTATCCATTAAAAATTTCAAAATTTTTTTGTTTTGAAAACAAAATTAGGCTGGGTGCAGTGGCTCACGCCTGTAATCCTAGCACTTTGGAAGGCCGAGGTTGGCAGATCACGAGGTCAGGAAATCGAGATCATCTTGGCTAATACGGTGAAACCCCGTCTCCACTAAAAATACAAAAAAAAAAAAAATTAGCTGGGCGTGGTGGCGGGCACCTGTAGTCCCAGGTACTTGGGAGGCTGAGGCAGGAGAACGGCATGAACACGGGTGGCGGAGCTTGCAGTGAGCCGAGATTGCGCCACTGCACTCCAGCCTGGGTGACAGAGCGAAACTCCATCTCAAAAAAAAAAAAAAAAAAAAAAAAAAATTAGCCGGGCATGTTGGCACATGCCTGTAATCCCAGCTACTTGTGAGGCTGAGGCTGGAGAATTGCTTGAATCCAGGAGGCGGAGGTTGCAGTGAGCTGAGATTGCACCACTGCACTCCAGCCTGGGCAACAGAGTGAGAGTCCACCTCCATCAATCAATCAATCAATAAAAGAAAAGAAAATACAAAATTAGCCGGGCATGATGGCACGCACCTGTAGTCCCAGCTACTTGGGAGGCTGAGGTAGATGGATTGCTCAGCTCAGCCTCACTGCAGTCCAGGAATTTGAGACTGCAGTGAGCAAAAAATCAGTAAGAAAGGAGGGGGGACCCTATCTCTTACCTGCAAAAGCCATAAAATGGGAATTTAGCAAGATAACATGGATACATTTCTTTATTAAAAAAATGCTTGCTGGGCAATTACATGCCAGTAATGCCAGCACTTTGGGAGGCTAAGGTGGGCAGATCACTTGAGCTCAGGAATTCAAGACCAGCCTGGGCAACAAGGCAAGACCCTGTCTCTCTAAAAAATAAAAAGTTTTAGGCTGGGCACGGTGGCTCACATCTGTAATCCCAGCAATTTAGGAGGCTGAGATAGGGGGATTACTTGAGGCCAGGAGTTTGAGACCAGTCTGGCCAACATGGTGAAACCCCATCTCTACTAAAAATACAAAAATTAGCCAGGCATGGTGGCATGTGCCTATAATCCCAGCTGCTCAGGAGGCTGAGGCAGGAGAATCGCTTGAACACCGGAGGTGGAGGTTGCAGTGAATGATGGCGCCACTGCATTCCAGCCTGGGCGACAGAGTGAGACTCTGTCTCAAAATAAAATAAAATAATATA
>NW_016803664.1:5948854-5972836 GCF_001698545.2 Rhinopithecus bieti | reverse complement strand
AAATAAATAAATAAATAAATAAATATTTTAAATGCTGAAGGAAACCATTTACAGAAATACATATATTGCTCTTTCTATGAAGCTCAAAAATTGCCAGACACTGTGGTTTGCACCTATAATCCCAGCTACTTGGGAGCCCAAGGCAGGAAGATCTCTTGAGGCTGGGAGTTCCAGACCAGCCTAAGCAATATAGCATGACCCTGTTTCTACAAAAATAAAATAAATTGGCAAAATTTAACAGTATACTGTTTAGGGATACACACACAATGAAGAAAAGTAAGGAAGTGATTACTTTCAAATTCAAGATCATGGTTAACTCTGGAGAAGTGGGTAAGTATGTAACTGGGGAGGTAAGCACACAGGCTCTTAAGCTATTGGTAATATTCTACCTCTTAATCCAGGTGATAGGTATGTGGGTGTTTTATGTATTCTTTTGTATTAAGACATTTCATTTAAAAAATACACTAGCCAGGCACGGTGGCTCACACCTGTAATCCCAGCACTTTGGGAGGCCAAGGCAGGCAGATCACCTGAGGTTGGGAGTTCGAGACCAGCCTGACCGACATGGAGAAATCCCGTCTCTACTAAAAATACAAAATTAGCTGGGCATGGTGGTGCATGCCTGTGGTCCCAGCTACTCAGGAGGCTGAGGCAGGAGAATCGCTTGAACCTAGGGGACGGAGGTTGCAGTGAGCCGAGATCATGTCATTGCACTCCAGCCTGGGCAACAAGAATGAAACTCTGTCTCAAACAACAACAACAAAACAACAACAAACCATTAAAAATACAGTCACATGCCACCTGACGAGTTTTCGGTCAATGATGGACCACATATGTCATGGTGGTCCCATAAGACTATAATACTATATTTTACTATACCTTTTCTATATATTTATATATATTTAGATACAGAAATACTTACCATTGTGTTATAATTGCCTACCGGGTCCAGTGCAGGTTTGTAGTCTGGGAGTAATAGGCTCTGCCGTACAGCTTATGTCATCTAGGTTTGTGTGGGGACACTATGATGATTTGCAGTGATGAAATTGCCTAATGACACACTTCTCAGAATGTATTCCCATTGTTAAGTGACACGGGACCGTATATACTATATAAAATAGTTAATATATAAAATGACAATATACCTCATAGATACACACCACATTGTAAAACAGATACACAGGCTGGGCGTGGTGGTTCACGCATGTAATCTCAGCACTGTGGGAGGCCAAGGAGGGTGGATGGCTTGAGGTCAGGAGTTTGAGACCAGCCTGGCCAACATGGTGAAAACCTGTCTCAACTAAAAATACAAAAATTAGCCTCACGTGGTGGTGGGTGCCTGTAATTCCAGGTACTCGGGAGGCTGAGGCAGGAGAGTCACTTGAATCCGGGAGGCGGAGGTTGCAGTGAGCCGAGTTAGCGCTAGTGCACTCTGGCCTGGGTGACAGAGAGACTCTGTCTCAAACAAACAAACAAAAAGAAAGAAAAAAGATAAGAAAAACAGACACACAGAGAAAACAAAACAAAACAAAAAAAACATGGCACTGAAATCCACTTGATGAAAAACCCTGGTCTCCTAAAGGATGCTTTGTTCAAATCTGCAAAATGTTTTTCTGATCTCCTGTGCCTGTTACTGCAGTGCGAAGAAATGAAAACCAGGCCAGGTGCGGTGGCTCATGACTATAATCCCAGCACTTTGGGAGGCTGAGGCAGGCGGATCACCTGAGGTCGGGAGTTCGAGACCAGCCTTTCCAACATGGAGAAACCCCGTCTCTACTACAAAAATACTAAGTTAGCTGGGCGTGGTGGCGCATGCCTGTAATTCCAGCTACTCAGGAGGCTGAAGCAGGAGAATCACTTGAACTTGGGAGGTGGAGGTTGTGGTGAGCCGAGATTGTGCCATTGCACTCCAGCCTGGGCAACAAGAACAAAACTCCATCTGAAAAAAAAAAGAAAAAAAGAAAGAAAACCAGCTAAATAACTTGGAAAATGGTGGTTACATGTTGACTTTCTTTTTTTCTGGAGATGTAGTCTCACTCTGTCGCCCAGGCTGGTAAGCAGTGGCGCGATCTCGGCTCACTGCAACCTCCACCTCCTGGGTTCAAGCAATTCTCCTGCCTCAGCCTCCTGAGTAGCTGGGACTACAGGCGCACGCTGCCACACCCTGCTAATTTTTTTGTATTTTAGTAGAGATGGGTTTCACCGTGTTGCCCAGGCTGGTTTCGAACTCCTGACCTCAGGCAATCTGCCCACCTCAGCCTCACAAAGTGCGGGGATTACAGGCATGAGCCACCGTGCCTGGCCACGTGTTGACTTTCTACTCGGAGAATACTTGGATTGAACCTCTTAGCTATTTGGATCTCAGACAAGGCATCACAAAGTCAGAGAAGGCTCTACCTCGTAAGTTGTACTGACATCTTACCAGTGCTGGTCTACAAACACAGGCCTGTATGTAGCAGCCAATGTTTCTCCTAGACTGTGGTTTCAATCTCTGGCGGTGGAAGCGTTGGGGTACAAGCAGTCCCCAGCTCCTGCTTTTAACAGAGATCTTCTGATTTTATTCATTTTACATGAGGCCTCCAATATGACTTTGTTTGATGGGTTCCACCTGTCAAAAAAGTTCAAACAGCATTGTCTTAGAGGAATTCTAGTTTTCTGGAGTTGAAAACGCAGATCACTTTCTCAAAACTTTCATTCTTGTGCCAGGCACAGTGGCTCACACTTTGGAAGACCGAGGCAGGAGCATCACCTGAGGTCCAGGGGTTCGAGACCAGCCTGGCCAACATGGTGAAATCCTGTCTCTACTAAAAGTACAAAAATTAGCTGGGCGTGGTGGTGGGCACCTATAGTTCCAGCTACTCTGGAGGCTGAGGCGGGAGAATCGCTTGAACTTGGGAGGTGGAGGTTGCAGTGAGCCAAGATTGTGCCACTGCACTCCAGCCTGGGTGCCAGAGCAAGACTCCAACTCAAAAACAAACAAACAAACACAAAAAAAACTTTCATTCTAGCAAGATTATATTGACCTTAGCAAGATGCCTTCTAAAAATAAACGTATAAAAACACAGCATTCATGGTGACCAAAATGTGCATCCAATGAGTAATTTGTACTGCAGCAAATCTTAAGATTGCCTGCTTGTTCTCCTCTTCTCAGTCCACCCTCCTAAGTAATACTCAGTGGCCCTAGAACAGTGAGAGGAACATGGGGCAGATCTGAAACCAATCTAAGCCCAGCTGGTGAGTAAAATCCAGCTAACCCTCTGATCCACGCTAAATCTGTGTCCTTCATTTACTCTGGACAGCCTCCTGAGTGGGGGACTGTGTGAGTCTACATCTATCCATTCCACCTCTCAATCTGAAGGGCAAGCACTAGAGAAGATATGTGGTGTTTGTGGGTCAGTAATCAAAACTTGGGAAGGCCTGGAATCCCAGCACTTTGGGAGACTGAGGCAGGCGAATCACTTGAGGTCAGGAGTTTGAGACCAGCCTGGCCAACACAGTGAAACCCTGTCTCCTCTAAAAATATAAAAATTAGCTGCGTGTGTGGCATGCACCTATAATCCCAGCTACTTGGGAGGCTGAGGCAGGAGAATGGCGTGAACCCAGGAGGCGGAGCTTGCAGTGAGCCGAGATTGTGCTACTGCACTCCAGCCTGGGCAACAGAGCAAGACTCCATCTCAAAAAAACAAAAACACAAAACAAAAATTGGGAAGTGATTTCATTATGGTAACTAGCAGGTATGGAACTGGGCTCCTTGAGGGGCTCATGGAGCTGCTGAATAAGCAAAGCTCTATCAGATGGTAAACGAACTTCTGCCAACCTCAGCAAAAACACCCTTATCCCACCGACTCCCTCTGCCACACCTACCTAACTTGCCAGGGAAAGGTCAAGCAGCCAGTCTGTCCAAGAATATAATGACTAGTTTACTGTTCTCTTGTTCACCAGCCCTGAACAACTGGTGTGTGGGCTGGTCCTCTCTGGGAGACATGGTATGTGATACTGTGCTAATTGGGTGGCTAGAAGAAAAAAGGAATATGCATTTTTAAGTGGCATTTTAGAATTGTTTCAAGAGTTGCACCAAATATGCATTTTGGCTGAATGAGTATTAAAATCAGTATTTGGTGGTCACAGCTAAATATTGCTATTGAGGAACTGGTTGGAACACAATAATGAATTTGAAATTCTATCAAAAATTATTTTTTGAGACAGGGTCTCACTCTATCACCCAGGCTGGAGTGCAGTGGCACAATCTTAGGTCAGTGCAACCTCAGCCTCCCAGGTTCAGGCGATCCTCCCACCTTAGTCTCCCAAGTAGCTGGGACCACGGGTGTGCGCCACCATGTCTGGCTAATTTTTTGTATTATTATATTTTTAATAGATACGGGGTGTCACCATGTTGCCCATACTGGAAAAAAATTTAATTGATACCATTTAATCATTACAATCATCAGAATTCTCCTAAGTTTGACGCTGGGCTGGTATGCTACCTTTTTTTTTGAGATGGAGTTTTGCTCTTGTTGCCCAGACTGTGGTGCAATGGTGTGATCTCAGCTCATCGCAACCTCTGCCACCCGGGTTCAAGCAATTCTCCTGCCTCAGCCTCCTGAGTAGTTGGGATTACAAGCACCTGCCACCACCATGCCAGGCTAATTTTATATTTTTATTAGAGACGGGGGTTTCTCCATGTTGCCCAATCTGGTCTTGAACTCCCGACCTCAGGTGATCTGCCTGCCTTGGCCTCCCAAAGTGTTGAGATTACAGGTGTGAGCCACCGTGCCCAGCCGATATGCTACCTTCTTAGCACCACCCGTTGCTTTATTGCTCCTGAGGTATCTGCACGTTTGTAATACTAAATAGATGCTCACTTTTATCTGAAGTTGGTGGAAGGGCAAGTTGCTTTCTGGCTGGTCCTACCACCAAATTGGTTGTTCCATGCCAATAGCAAGGTAAGGACTTACGTCTTCCTTCTCAATTCCTAGACTTTGGGCAGTGCCTCAGGATGCCTTCAGAGATGCACTTACAAGACTTGCCATACTGATTCATTCCCAATATTTTGCATGCCTTATATTTTAAAATTCTTACAAACATTTGTTAGTTCAAAAGTTCTTGAACTTATGCAACATTCTATTTCCCTATTTTATTACTGCATACTTTCTTTTTTTTTTTGAGAGTCTTGCTCTGTTGCCCAGTCTGGAGTACAGTGGCACAATCTTGTCTCACTGCAACCTCCGCCCCCCCGGGTTCAAGCGATTCTCCTGCCTCAACCTCCCGAGTAGCTGGGATTACAGGCATGTGCCATCACACCCAGCTGATTTTTGTGTTTTCAGTAGAGATGGGGTTTCACCATGTTGGCCAGGCTGGTCTCAAACTCGTGACCTCAAGTGATCCAACCACCTCGGCCTCCCAATCACACTGGGATTACAGGCGTGAGACACTGCACCCAGCCTAGTTTTAACTTTTTGATTACAAAATTGTTTACATGATTAACTGAAGTGCTTTAATCCTCTAACATATTTATCTTTCAAATAACTGACAAAATTTCTACATAATTCTCACATCTAAAATACCTACCTGTGTTTGAAATTATTGGGATACTTGTAATACATCTAGATGTCAAGCCCACTGGAGCGACAGCAGCTGCTGTGCTGATCAGGTAAGACGGCAGTCATCTCTGTGATCACACAACTATGAACCACGTGCTAATTCAGGAATGCACTAATGCAAGTACTCATTCTATTTGAGCGTAGGATGAAGGTGTTGATAGTCCATCATTTCCACTCTTCTGAAGCTCATACATCAGCAAGCATGAATGAAAAGTGACTTCTGCCTATGCCTGGATCAAGATTTCCTAATAAAATTCCTGTGTGTTGCCATTGGTTTAAATCTTAGGACTATTCATCGGTCTTACACGAGGGTTAATGTTTTCGGAATGCTTGTGAGCAAGGCAAGTTGTAGATGTTTTGGTGGGCTAATCCTCACAATCCCATCGGTAAGTATTCTAGTTATCCCTATTCTGTGGGTGAGAGAAGGAAACCAAAGCCTGGGGCAGAGGGTGCCATGTTCTTCCAGTGTAGGCTTATGTATACATCAGATTTGCAGGACTGAAAAAGTTCTTATTCATCAAAACCACCCCTGCAGATTCAAGTTAGCCGGTACATGAGGTTGAGTTTTGGGTCTTTTCCTCAAGATAGGAAAATGGAGACATGGCACTTCAAACCTATACTAACCCACTTCCTGGAAGCTTTCTTTAATGTCTTCTACAGACCCAAACATAAGGAAGACATTCCTTCTTTGTTCTGATGCAGATCCTCAGCTTTGTCCCCTCTACTACTAATTCCAGGCGATACTTGGCTTACGTGGCCCTTGTCTCCGTGTCTCAATTCACATGGCAAGTCTGCAAACTGCCAAATAAACCTAAGGTTTTTCATGCAGCACTTCCCTGCAATGGTTCCCTGTGTTTTCTAGCATCATGATGCCTTAACTTCATAGCTTTTATCTTCACTTCCCAGCAAACTGAATTCCCTTTCAAACTCTCATCACAGTCCCACATTGAGAAACATGACTGATATTCCATCAGTTTAAATTCTGTGCCTTCTTCATGGCTCAGCACTCAGTAATTTTTTCCTAGTCCCTGTGTTCCATATCCCATTTATGTGTGTTACTTAAGAACTCTGGCCTTAAATCAAGGTACTTCAAGAACAAGGGTTGTATGTGAGCATCTGTGCCGTCCACTGCAGCTAGATGTGGGCAGGCCTAATTTGTGTACCAAATAAGCGATTTCAATGGGAGGGTATTACATAGATGAGTGAGCGACTAAGGCTGCCTATCACCTGCCTTTCTGTATGGTTTTGTAATGGTGCTGTCATCTTGTGACCAGGAATACTTGACAAAAATAAAACAACTATTTACTAGAATACTATCACACTAATAATGACAACTTCCTCTTTCCTAGTTATTCCTTTTGCGTATGCTGGAAACATCTATGATGCTATTCCCTTATGCAGTAAATGCTCAGACATACTTAGCTATCCATGGCTTGGTATCAGGTCGTAAGAGAGCCGCAAAGCAAAGGCAGGTGACACTTCAAACTCAACCAAACCAAGATGTGCAAAGACACGAAAGAACTGCGATCGATAAGGCAACAAAAAGCAAACATTTAAGCAAATACCACCAAGCTGAGCATTCTAAAGACACTACACAACTTCACTCAAGATTCACAATGTGAGACAGCTACTGCTACGGACGTTTCATAGCTAGGAACAGTGGCTCAGCATTCAGGTCACTCACTCAAATTAGGGAGGAGGGGCCGGGACTTGGGTTATCACACACACCTCAAGTTCTACTGTCACACAGATTTCAAATTGAGTCTCTCCTAAGGATCTCAGGTCCAAAGACTAATCTTGTCTTCTACTTGACCAATCAATGTTCCTTAAGAAAATTTTGAGCCAGATACCACACTCCAATAATGATATAATCCAAGTAGAGCAGCTCAATTTTACAATTTCATAGCATTTTGAAATCCTAGTGTCAATTCATTAACGTTCAGGATACAAAGATGGGCAGAATTTGCCTTTGACACAATTATTATTCATTTTTTTCTCCTATGGTCAACGAAGTCTGGGAGAATATTATGTAAAAGTGAAACAGCACAAGTTTGGATATTGTCAATGTGGAGCAGGAAGGTCATGAGGTCCCCCTTCCCTCTTTGATGGGAGTAGGGCAGGATGCAGATGCCTCAGGACCGGAGCTTGTTAGCAGAAGGGAGTCCACGGCCCTGTGCTCTTCTGTGTCCTTCAAACAGTTCCTCACTAGGTCCTTTGCCAATGCCCTCAGGGAGACCACTTTGTAACAGAAAAAAAAGCTTTCCAAATGACATGCTCTTCATTCATTTTTAGCGTACCTCTGAGAAATTAAGATACATACTTGTGACAAAATATGTTGTGATACTGTGTTCCATATAAACCAGGGAAGGGGGAAGAGATCAAAGAACTGTGCATGAAAATATAGGTGGCTGACTCAGAATAATGAAGTGAGTTGCTTTCAAATTCGCCACTAAGTTCAAGTGAACCAGACAGTAAGAAAACTATGGACACAGATTAATCTCCATCTCCCCAAACGGTAGAGGAGGATCATTCCACCTCATCACTCTATTACACGAATAGGTGTCTCCAGGTTACAACTCAAAGAGTATTAGTATCTGTATTATAATCCATCTTTGGAAAACAGACTATATGAAAGAAGACAAAACCAAAATGCAACTGTGTGGTTTCCAGAGCAATTTATTCAGGAAAATCTATTCAATATGCCATCAACAGTTCTCCTGTGTGTATTGTGCTGATAAATAGACACTGAGAGGATTTAACAAGTTCATCATTTAATAAGTCTGAATTCATTTTCACCACATGGTATTGTACACGGTCATCTGCTGAAACAGATTTCTTTTTTAACAGATCTTAGTTTAAAAAAAGTCATAGATACCGTGAGTTCTGTATAAACTGGTGGACAGTAAGTTAGTTCCTTTGTTTTAACTTATAAGCCTCAACTTCACCGCAGAATAAAGAATGTAGGCCAAAGAAAGCATAATCGGTCACTCGTATAGAACAGTATTGTTTCTATAATTTGAAGCTTTCTGAATGGACGGGTTCAGGCCTGATGCAACTGTAAAAAGATTACTTAATGAATAGACTATATGGAAATTGTACAAAATGTTATTACCTTTAATCATTAGTAGCTTAAACAGCACTATATCACTAACTGCTATTCAAAATCAAAAACCTGTTTTTGAATCCCCGAGAAGGCAGCATGTGTACACAACCATACCACCTTGTACTTAGGGGTGTGCCAAAACGTAATTCAACAGAAACTTTGGCTTTAGGAAAGAGTCACAAATATTTAAAAGAATGGCTTTAATCGTCATTTTAAGTATACGGTAGGGGAAAAGTGTGCTTTAATTAAATATACATCATACCAGTGATGCTGGCAAGGTTGAAAGTTACTCCTAATGTTGATAGCTATAAAAACTAGTTTGTACATAACAAGACAATGAGGGGAAAAAGCAATCCCTCTGAAACAAAATTATCAAATAAAAAATGTTCACAGTGGTTTGTATCAACAGTATGCATTTTATGACAAGAACATGTACAGATTCGGAGCACCCTAGGGCTCTCTTTATGTCCTAAAGAAAACGAGCATTTACATGATTATGGGTTGTACTGAATTTAAAAAGATCAACTGTACACTTACTCCTTAGACAGCATAAACTGTCCTGAGGTGTACAGCTTTAACACCATCATTAAAATTGTTTGCAAAAGGAAGAGAGAATTTAAAAAAAAACACTTTTCTTTTTGGAGTGAAGAGTCTTTCATTCGCTGTTATAACCAGCAAATGCCATTCACTAAATCAAAACGGAAGGAAGGGCCCCCACAAACACAAATCTATCTGAGCAAGCTGACCAGTACACATTACAGTCTTAAAAATGAAGGTTATATACTCTATGTTACAAGTCCCAACTAGGCAGTGTCAAAATGACATCTATTTCTTTGCTTGCTTTGTGATCATACCCCTTGGAGGCGTTACAGGTCTCGTGGCATTTGGCTTCTTTTTCTCTGCAGGCTTTAAAATCTGGAGAGATTCAAAAGACAGTTCATTTAGGAAATATACTCAACCCCAAATCTTAAAGAGTCCTTAAATTTCATTCAGATCTTTTGTTCAGATGGTGTTTACAACTGCCCCAACAACTGTAAAAGCCTCCCTAGCATATTAACACAAGCTAAGTTGACATGTAAACATTTAGTAATTAATGCTATGATGAAAAGATAAAAATCTATGATCTGGACAAATTATTTTGTCTCTGAGTATAATGACAATCTTCTGAAGTCTACACCTGGTAATATCTTTAGCTATTCCTTCTGATATAGGGGAGAAAGTTCTTTACAAAAGTGTTTCTCCAACCTGCAGGGGATTCTTGCACAATCTTTGGAATTCTGAAAGCTGCAAGTTCTGACAATTGGTAAAAAAAAAAAAAAAAAAAAGAAGAAAGAAAACAAAAAACTGTTTTAATTCATTTAACTGATGACTGCCACATGATTTGGTGGCTGTATTTATGTTTATGACTAGGCTGGCTTGAAGTTGTACAAGTTTATCATAATAAGCAAATGAGAAAAAGGCTGAGGCAGATTCTAAATAATGCTTTTGTGCCAGCTGAAGGCCAAATGATGTCGTGGTACATTAACAGAAGTTTTGTGGAAGTCAGACTAGAGGGCAGAACTAAGTAAACATATATAGCACGAGGCACTCAGTACTTTTCACATGCAAGTGGTGATTTAATTTTAGCTGAACATTACATTGTCATTATGGTTTTAGATTTACAGTAAAACAGCCATAAGCATAAGGAGCCAATATGCAATGCAAAAAAATCATAATTAAACACTGGGAAAAGGTGCCATAATTAATTTTTTCTTTTACAAGGTATCCATACATTATTCAGCTATAACACACACTGGTTAAGGGAAAACAGAAACAGCCTACTCAGCATAAATGAACACTAGGCAAAAAGTAGCAATTATATTTTTCAACCAGCAAAGTGCAAACATAGTAAAAGGAAATAATGTTGAAAGCATGCTCTACCTGAAAAGAACACATTAGTGTTTCATCCACACTCATCATGGCACCTGCATTGTCAAACTCTCCACAATAATTGGGCGCAGAAAACAGAGTGACCAACTGCCTCTTTGCAAAAAATTCATATCCATCTTCAACCACCTTCGAGAGAAATTTTTTTCAGTATAAATAGGTGCAAATATTAGGTGAGTAAAACCACGTTTCAGTTTCCCATTGAGCCTGATATCTTGTGTTCCAGAAACACTTTGTATAAATAAGCAATACCTACCCACCAAAATCAACAAGGAGAATCTGTGCTCACACACATGCTCTTAAGTGTACATGTAAAATTCAAAATCAATACCTGATGGGCTCTACATATAAGATCCAAATCATGCTTATGGAGAAATTTTGCAACCACTTCTGCACCAAATGTGAAGGACACTCCTCTGTCATTTTCACCCCAGCCTAAGACATCTTTATCGGGGTCAGACCACAAAAGATCACAAAGAAGACCTTGATCTGGTACATCAGTTGGTCGCATAATTCGCCGAATCTGCTCCATAGATTGAAGATCTGGTGATAAACCTATTCAGTGAGGAAAAGAAAAAGGAAGAAAGCAAAACTTTTAAAAGGATATTACCCCTTCAAAAGTTCCATTTGTCTACAGAGAAATTCAATAATCCTGACACAAAAACTGAAATCTGATTATATTTTATTTACTTTTGGTTAAAAGAAAAAAAAAACACACACAGAAAAAGGACAACTGGATACACACTAGAATTACATGCAGTAATGCATGGGGTGCTGTAGTTAAACAGTACATGGAGGCAGTTATATTATACAGAACACTGTAAAATAAAATCCAGTGATTTAAAAAACTCTTCTATGGGCTTCCCCAGTTGATGACAATAATGAGCGATGTTATGATTGATGGCTTATAATGACTGAGCTGAGAAGATAAGGATGCTCAGTGAGAGGTAGTTCTCTAGGAAACCTGCACTGTTCACAGACCATTAAAATCTACAAGAGCTTATTGTATCGAGTTACAATATGGGATGCATATTATAAGAGTTAAAAACCATGTGTCCAACTCTACCAAAACCTGTGTAAGTATAGAAGCACAGAGATAAAAGACATTATGTTGGCTTTTTGATGGCTAATTTCACACCATACATGAAAAGAAATTCTCTTTGCAATTACTATTTTAATTACATTATAGAAAGCACAACCACTGAGCAAAGAAAAATAGCTTAAACAATATATATGTATATATTTTTAGAGATAGGGTCTTGCTCTGTTGCCTAGGCTGGAGTGCAGTGGTGCGATCATAGCTCACTGCAGCCTTAAATCCCTGGGCTCAAGTGATCCTCCTGCCTCAGCCTCCCAAATAGCTACGACTACAGGTGCGCAACATTACACCTGGCTAATTTTTAACACTTTTTCTAATGACAGGGGTCTCGATATGTTACAGGCTGTTCTCATATTCATGGCATCAAGCAATCCTCCCATCTTGGCCTCTCAAAAGTGCTGGAATTACAGATGCCAGTTACTATGCCTGGCCAAAATAACTTTTAAAATCCAAGTCAGGCCGGGCGCGGTGGCTCAAACCTGTAATCCCAGCACTTTGGGAGGCCGAGGCGGGCGGATCACGAGGTCAGGAGATCGAGACCATCTTGGCTAACACAGTGAAACCTCGTCTCTACTAAAAATACAAAAAAAATTAGCTGGGCGCAGTGGTGGGTGCCTGTAGTCTCAGCTACTCAGGAGGCTGGGGTGGGAGAATTGCTTGAACCCAGGAGGTGGAGCTTGCAGTGAGCTGAGACTGCGCCACTGCACTCTAGCCTGGGAGATAGAGCGAGACTCCGTCTCAAAAAAAAAAAAAAAAAAAAAAAAAAAAAAAAAAAAATCCAAGTCAGAGAAAATTCTGAGAAGATAAAAAACAAACAAGGGAAAATTTATTCACATCTTCAGTGTTCTAGAGGATCTCTGGCACAGCAAATTACATATTGTTCATTTTACAGTTAAAAATACTTTTCTGAGCTGGGCATGGTGGCTCACGCCTATAATCCCAGCACTCTGGAAGTCCGAGGCAGGATTGTTTGAGCCCAGGAATTTGTGACCAGCCTGGGCAACATGGTGAGAACTCATCCTTACAAAACATAAAATAAAAATAAACATTTTCTGCTCTATTTTCAATCCTAATTTACAGAGTCTAGAATTCCCTGTAATAATCAGTTCCTTAAGATTTTTATCCAAGTAATCCTGGCTGTATCAGAGTGACAGGGCAATGCAACACATCAACAAAGGAGAGTGTTCTGTCAGAGGAAGTCATCCCAATGGTAACTCACAAATGTTAAAGTGTTCATCCTTTGGAAGGGATCAAAACCTATTTGGAACAAAAATCAGCCCACCTACCTCCATGACAGCAGAATATCTTCTCATCCACGATGGCTGCTATCGGTAAACAGTTAAAACAGTCTGTGAAAGTTTTCCATAGTTTAATGTTGTATCTTCTTTTACCTGTGATTAAAAAGAGAGTATTACTGTTCTGTAGGCTCATTCTCTCAGGATTAACTTCCCCAAAGCAAGATTCTGGCTACTTTTTAAGCAAACGAAACTATGTTTTTATTAAGAATCTTAATAAAACCGTCTTATTTTAACACTCTTTTAAAATAAGAGCTGGCCGTGGTGGGTCAGACCTGTAACCCCAGCACTTCAGGAGGCTGAGGTAGGAGGATCGCTTGAGCCCAGGAGTTCAAGAACAGCTTGGGCAACATAGTGACACCCCATCTCTTTAAAGAAAGACTCTCCTGGAGGGAAGGGGTTTAGGAGAGACACATCTGATCTAAAAGCAATGACTTACATTTTCACATGAAATCTTTTTAAATTCCATACAAGTATGAAACCAGAATTCCAGATTTGATAATGATTAAGGATTGCCATCAAATCCCAGGAATTATCTGGTAGCATCAATTCTGTCTGAAATCCAGTATGCTTTGTCCAATCTCACTGCAGCTAGTTCCCTACTTCTGAAAGCAATTACGAACTTATACATGTGGCATTACGACCTTCCTTCTGAGAAAGCCTGAGTTAGCACCCATCCCCCATGTACTCCCCTCAACAACCTACAGATACCAGAGGATCCCCAGCCCTCAGTGCTCTAGCAGGAGGCACAATGATCACACGGCAGTGGTGCCTCTCACAGGCACTACAGGGCATTTGTTTCCAACACTGCACAGACTCCACATGCTCCTACAGGCCTGATGTCACAGGGTGGTCATGTTCCCTCACCAGCACAGGCATCCACACATTCTGGAGTCAGAGTGCAGTTCTGACAGAAACATGCCACTATGCACTGTTTCTATAGGAAACTGATGTTCTGAGTTTAAAACCTACTCACATACCTTGCAAGAACAAATTTCTCTGGATTGGATGAGGACTGTCCAATTGTCCAGATGCCTTTGTTTCCTGTACCTTACTATACTAAGTACAATCTTTAAAAACCAAGAGTTTGGCCAGGCGGGGTGGCTCACACCTGTAATCCCAGCTCTTTGGGAGGTCAAGGTGGGCAGATCGCCTGAGGTTGGGAGTTTGAGACCAGCCTGACCAAGATGGAGAAATCCCTTCTTTACTAAAGATAAAAAAATTAGTTGGGTGTGGTGGCGCATGTCTGTAATCCCAACTACTTGTGAGGCTGAGGCAGGAGAATCGCTTGACCCCGGGAGGCGGAGACTGTGGTGAGCCTTGATTGTGCCATTGCACTCCGGCCTGGGCAACAAGAGCGAAACTCCGTCTCAAAAAACAAACCAAACCAAGAGTTTGTCCTTAGTCTCTTGCTGCGGACTACAGGGACATCGAAAGGTTTAAACCTGTACCTCTCCTTTGAGAGTTAGGGCCAGCCCAAACAACTGACCTGAACCACACTTCCCACCCTGTAATGCAAATCAAGCAGTCTAGGGAGTTTAGCACAGGGCTTGAAATGTAATGTAAATTCAACAAATGTTTGCCTTCTCTCTGCAGAGAAGAGTGTTATCTTTTCTCCTAATAATTTCTGGTTTCTCAATGACTGGGTCTAACTCTATGGTTCACCCTGTTGCGCATTTCTTTAGAGGCTACTAACTCCTTCACTGGAGGAGTTCTGAAAGTTCAACAAACTCCTCCCACCAGGCTGAGGAGGCTGAGGCAGGAAAACTCCTTGAACCTGGGAGGCAGAGGTTGCAGTAAGCCAAGATCGCACCATTACACTCCAGCCTGGGCAACAAGAGTGAAACTCCATCTAAAAAAAAAAAAAAAAAAACCAACAAACTCCTCCTTACGAAAGGCTGATGGGCAATCTGAATCTGCAAAAACACCACCTCCCATGTCCAACAGCAATACTACTACTACTACTACTACTACTACTACTACTACTACTACTACTACCACCACCACCACCACAAGATGAGTATCCTTAATCCAAGATGCTCCAAAATTTGAAACTTTTTGAGCACTCACATGATGCTCAAAGGAAATGCTCACTGGAGCATTCTGGATTTCAGATTTTTGGATTAGGGATGTTTAACCAGTAATTGTAACACAAATATTCCAAAATTTAAAACAAAACTCTGAAACCTGCAACACTTCTACTCCCAAGCATTCCAGGTAAGGAATACTTAACCTGTATTATAAGAACAGGGCTGCTGTCTTAGCCCCCCAGTGATAGTGACTTCCTCTTTCCCCAAGGTCAGCTTCACTTCTGGATATTTTTTTTTTGAGGTGGGGTCTCACTCCATCACCCAGGTGGAGTAAAGCAATGTGATCTCGGCTCACTGCAATCACGGCCTCCCGAGTTCCAGGGATTCTTCTGCCTCAATCTCCTGAGTAGCTGGGACTACAGGTGTGCATCACCACACTTAATCTTTATATTTTTAGCAGAGATGGGTTTTCGCTATGTTGGTCAGACTGGTCTTGAACTCCTGACCTCAAGTGATCCACCCACCTTGGCCTCCCAAAGTACTGGGATTACAGGCATGAGCTACCATGCCCGGCCTTTGATTCTTTAGTTATGCCACAAACTCCAGTTTCTTCTCTTGCCGATTTCTGCTGGCCTCTCCATCAAAAATCAGTTTGTTTCCTCCTTTTGCCTCTTAGCACTTTAAGCGTGGGGCTGTCTCTTTCTCTTCTCTCTTCATTTCCTCCCTAAGGCCACCTCAGACCACTAGGAACATATGGGTCCTGAAAGGTTTAACCAGGGTAATCGTCTAGCTTCCAAATCCTAAGATTCTGAGCCATAACCTGTAATGCAGTTTCCCATTACTGTACATCAGACAGCTCCGGTAGCAGAAACGGATCAACAAACACTCCTGTTTTACCCAACAACATATACCTCAGCCTTTCCATCACATTTGCAAAATTTAAACAAACAAAAAAAAAGAAATGGTAGTATAAAGTACTTATGTACCTGGAAAACAGGCAGTGGTTTTTAAATTGTCCCATGAAAATCAACATTTGAATATAACTTTTCATTTTAATAAAATTAATATATATTATATATATATTAAATGTCTGCAAGCCTTCAACCAGAAGCCACCTATGTCAAGGGCACTTTTATGCCCACAAGTAGACTGGATGGCAAATTGTATCTGCCTGATGGGAGAGAGGAAGCTTGAACACAAGATCTATAAACTGTGTTGATGATCAAACAGGAGCCGAAACTGATACCAACCAACACTGATCTTCTAAGTCATTTTAAAGGCCTCTGCATTGAGTAGAAACTGAAACTGATGCAGCTAGTATCATTACATTAGGATAGAAGTCACAACAATGAGGTCAACTGGATTTGAATTCATCAGTGCAAACATGGAAAGTATTTGCTGGGCTAACAGTTATGTAAAAGGAACCCTTTCTTAACTCAAGAGTAACACTTGGAATGAGTATCCAAAACACAATGTTGGCTGGGTCTGGTGGCTCATGCTTGTAATCCCAGCACTTAGGGAGGCTGAGGTGAAAGGACTGCTTGAGCCCAGAAATTACAGGTTGTAGTAAGCTATGATCCCACCTCTGCACTCCAGCTTAAGGCTCTGTCTTAAAAACAAACAACAACAACAACAAAAAAACCCACCACATCTGCCTTGTATTTCACTACCTAAGGAATAGTAACTGGTTTACTGGTACTTCTTTGACACAGAATCCCTGTTAATATCGAATATCTTTCCTGTACAGGTTCAATGGTATCAGTCAGTCCAGAACCCACAGAATTTTTGTCCCTGATGATTCCTGCCACCCCATCTTACCAGATGGATCTCAAGGACACAGACCAAGCAAACATCCAGTTGTGGGAAAGGGTGGTAGTAGAAGGGCTCAGTCTGTGAATATAATCTTTCTAGGATGCACTTCTAACAAATGTGCTAGCTCACTACATCTATGTGAATTGAGATGGAAAAACACCACATCTGGAGACTCTAAGTTAGGATGTGGTCTAGGGGAGGGCCACAGGGACAACACTTTGCTGATCTTCCTATAATCATATTAGCAAATGCCAACTACCTAAAGTTCCTTAACCACCCCTTCACTCCAAACCTGAAACCCCTCCTGGCACAAATAAGCACAAAAGGAAGGTGAAGGTAAAGATTCAAAACCTTTTCTGACATAAAATCCTTTATCAAACTGATTATTTTCAAAGTTTTTTTATTTGATACGGAGTCTCACTCTGCCACCCAGGCTGGAGTACAGTGGTGTGATCTCGACTCACTGAACCCAACTCCCGGGTTCAAGCGATTCTCCTGCCTCAGTCTCCCAAGTACTTGGGACTACAGGCATCTGACACCACGCCTGGCTAATTTTTGTATTTTTAGTAGAGATGGGGTTTCGTCATGTTGGCCAGGATGGTCTCGATCTCTTGACCTCATGATCCACCTGCTGTGGCCTCCCAAAGTGTTGGGATTACAGGCGTGAGCCACTGCGCCCAGCCTATTTGCAAATCTTTAAGAACTGTGTTTTGTCAATAGTCAAATCAAAGTGCACCTTTAAATAAACAATCCAAAATGAGTCACAAAATGCGTAAAATACTGTAAAAATAATTCAGCACATTTTAGTTTTAGGAAAGTTATTGCCATTCTTCCTGGGTGCGGTTATGCCAGAGGAGAAAACTGTAATAATTTCAAAACTAATTATTTACATATTGCAGGATTCCATTTGCATGCAATGTTCTCTAGCAAAGACAAAAAGTAGATTAGTGGTTGCCTGGGGGCTACGGTGAGATGGTCACATAACTATAAATTTACTACAAATCACTGAATTGTATACTTTCAACAGATTAATTTTATGGAATGAAATTACATAATAAAGTTGCTTAAAACTATTTGGAATGGTTCTCAGATTTCTACCAAGAATTAAGTTATCTGTGAATACAACAATTTACATCTTAAAGAAACCACTACCATGATCATTACTTCCTAATCTGATCATCACATCATAAAAGAATCCAAGACCTTATTTTATTACAGCGGCAGTGTTCTTTTTCTACCCAAAAGAGAAAAAACTGGCTGGGCGCCATGGCTCACGCCAGTAATCCCAGGACTTTTGAGTGGCCTAGGTGGGCAGATTCCTTGAGTCCAGGAGTTTCAGATCAGCTTGGGCAACAAGGTGAAACCCCATCTCTTCAAAAAAATACATGAATTAGCTGAGCGTGGTGATGCATTGCAGTCCTAGCTACCTGGGAGGCTGAGGCAGGAGGATCGCTTGAGCTGGGAGGCAGAGGTTGCAATGAGGTAAGATGGTGCTACTGCACTCCAGCCTGGGCAACAGAGTGAGACTCTGTTCCCCCACCTCCCCTAAAAAGCTAAGTTAAAAACAAGTTGATGAAATAGAAAACATGAGAGATGATACCACTGCATCTAAAATCTCACAATTCCTAACAGAAGTACGTGATAATTGTTTATGATAAATATCTTAATTTCAATAACTTCCTGAGATATAGAAAAGTACTTACATTCATCATAAAATCCATAAATTCTGTTGATGCTGGCACATTCATGGTTCCCTCTGAGAAGAAAAAAATTCTCAGGATATTTGATTTTGTAGGCCAGTAAGAGGCAGATCGTCTCCAATGACTGCTTTCCCCTGTCTACATAGTCCCCAAGAAACAGGTAGTTGCTTTCTGGTGGGAAACCACCGTACTCAAAAAGTCGCAGTAAATCATAGTATTGCCCATGGATGTCACCTAGAAGCAAGAATTTTGTTACACAGTGTTCCCATACTTACAGCTCAATCCACTAACAAAGCTTTGGAAAGAAATTCTTTAAAAATTCATTGTACAATGGCATTGACCTCTAGTAATGAGAGTTTAATTGGAGAGCCAACACGAAGTAATTTCCAATCTGGCATCATATTTAGTTCAATTGAGCTTAATAAAATTTTTAAGTATATGTGTATGTCCACAACTTCACACAAAATTCAACTAATTAAGAATTTATTCTGTGGAAAGGGTTATTATGTCCAGGCATGCCTTCTTGCCAAGTAACATGGTATTCCTTTCAGGATGACTGATGAATACCAGATCTCTGATAGCTCAGTCTCTGGGTACTGTGTCAGCAGAACTGCTGCACTTCTAGTGAGCCTTGGCCCCGTCTGAACAAAGTACATACACACGACCCCCACCCCCCACCCATCAATGCATTTAGCTTTCAACTTCTTCCTGCTAGATAATGCCAAAGAACATTTTACTTTTAAAAACATGAACACAAAGTTTTATCAATGCAAATATGCTATAAGAATATATTACTCAAATGAAAAAAGTTTAGTTTTTCTTTTTTGTTTTTGAGGCGAAGTCTCGCTCTGTCGCCCGGACTGGAGTGCAGTGGCCGGATCTCAGCTCACTGCAAGCTCCACCTCCTGGGTTTATGCCATTCTCCTGCCTCAGCCTCCCGAGTAGCTGGGACTACAGGCGCCCGCCACCTCGCCCGGCTAGTTTTGTATTTTTTAGTAGAGACGGGGTTTCACTGTGTTAGCCAGGATGGTTTCGATCTCCTGACCTCGTGATCCGCTCGTCTCGGCCTCCCAAAGTGCTGGGATTACAGGCTTGAGGCACCGCGCCCGGCCAAAAAGTTTAGTTTTACATTGAGTTAAAACACAAATTATCTGCTTCCATTATGCAGAAAACAGAACCACAAAATCAACATCAAGGAACTTTTACTTTTAGTTATAACCAGTGTTGGTTTAAACTTAAAACATATTCCTATACATCCATGTAGTTTAGACCTTTCCTTGGCTCTCCATTCTTAGTTTCATTTTTTCTTCTGCAATGTTTATTCCTTCAGCAAAATATTTTTTTAAAAATCTGAAATATATCTAAGTAAACTAAGTCCATTAGAGGTATTTATTCTAAAGCTACTATTTAACTTAATTTTTAGTAGTTCCAAGCTATTCACAAACAGGAGAATGATTCTGCTAGCTAATACAAGGTCATCAACATATTCTTGACTCAGTTAATCAATCACGTAACCAAAGGTAACTTGTGTGCCCCAAACTTACCACATATTTTGAGTGGTGCTTCAAGTTCTAGTAGGATAGGCTGACTGAGAAAGATTTCACGAGATTTTAAACACAGTCCTCTGATTTCATTCTCCTGAAGCTGGACATTCTTACCAGGCTTGGACCCTCTCACTGCAGAGGAGAAAAACTGCAATTAGTCTAATGAAGCCAAAATACAAAATACAATACAAGATTTAGATAAATGGGCAAAAACATGGTTTAACTAGCTTTCTCTGAGTGGCTTCATTTTCAGGACACTTATAATAAACATGGTTTTAATGTCTAATTAGAATCTTAAAATATTAGACAAGATGTAATTGCATCTTTGATACCAAGTAAGACTTCTTTAATAGTATTCCAGAAAAAAGGGCCATCCTGTCTGTGCGAATGCTGTTAGAAACAGGATTGGAGGCCAGGCACAATGGCTCACGCCTGTAATCCCAGCACTTTGGGAGGCCGAGGTGGGCGGATAATGAGGTCAAGAGATCGAGACTATCCTGGCCAACACGGCGTGAACCTGTAATCCCAGCTACTTGGGAGGCTGAGGCAGGAGAATTGCTTCAACTGGGAGGCGGAGGCTGCAGTGAGCCAAGATTGCGCCACTGCACTCCAGTCTGGCGACACAGCGAGATTCTGTCTCAACAAAAAAAAAAAAAAAAAAAAAGGCCGGGCGTGGTGGCCTCAAGGGCCTGTAATCCCAGCACTTTGGGAGGCGGACGGCCGTGGATCACGAGGTCAGGAGATCGGAGGACCATCCTGGCTAACACGGTGAACCCCGTCTCTACTAAAATTACAAAAACTAGGACCGGGGCGACGGTGGCGGGCGCCTGTTACAGTCCAGACTCACTCGGGGAGCTGACGGCAGGCCCATGGGAATGGCGTAACCCGGGAGGCGGAGCTTGCAGTGAGCTGGAGATCCGGCCACTGCACTCTGCGCCGGGGACAGAGCGAGCTCCGCCTCAAAAAAAAAAAAAGAAAGAAAAAGAAAAGAACAGGATTGGAATATACTCAGAACCTTCCCCATCAGTGTTTTTCAGAGGACCATTGGACCATGGGTATTTCCTCCTGAGAATCTCTGATTTAATTTACCTATGAACAAATGTTAGTGTTGTTTTCATTTCATTAAGAAAATGTTGGCGGGGCACGGTGATTCATGCCTGTAATCCCAGTACTTTGGGAGGCTGAGGCGGGTGGATTGCCTGAGGTCGGAGTTCGAGACCAGCTTGGCTAGCATGGTGAAACCCCGTCTCTACTAAAAAATACAAAAATTAGTCGGGCATGGTGGCACATGCCTGTAATCCCAGCTACTCGGGAAGCTGAGGCAGGAGAATCACTTGAACCAGGGAGGCAGAGGTTGCGGTGAGCGGAAATTGCACCATTGCACTCCAGCCTGGGCAACAGAGCGAGACTCCATCTCAAAAAGAAAAAAGAAAATGTTGGTTCGTTGTACTTATTTTGCCATGCAATTTCTGGGCCTGTATTTGTGTTTATGCTGACATCTGTAGCAAAGGATGTCAGTCATGTGCTATACTGTAAGAAAGCATGTTTCCTAATAATTTGAACAGATAAGGTAATAATGGGAGAAAGAAATCACTGCACAGCATGGGGCATCCACACCACCAGAGCACTTAGGGTTCTTCTACCAAAGTACAAACTTTGCAACAGAGCTCACTTGTCAGCAGGTAGGTAGTTGTGGGAAAGAAATTTTCTGTTTTTGTTCCAGTTGTAACAGATTGGACAGTCATTAGATACAGATAAAGTAGCACTAAACTGCTAAATGTACCTTAATTTTACAGTTATAAAGTTCACTTTTGGACCCCAAAATATGTAACTAAGTCTCATTCTGATAAAAATGTTATACAACAAGAAGCAATAAAAGCATAGTAATGATAGTCTTCGAGGAAAGATATGAAACAGATGCATATTTAATAAAACAGCAACTGAGCAACAAATAATGTTTTTTCCACAAGTGATTTTCTTTTTCTCTCCAGATATACGTAACAGAGTTAGGACTCAAGAAATATTCCCTGTGAAAGATGGGATCCCTGCTTCATTGGCCAGAAAATGCCAATCATTAGTGATTTCACCACAAGTTAACCAAAAACTTGGGCACAATGCCCAGCAGGAAGCTTTATTTTTGGCTAGGAAAGAAATCCTAGAAGTTTCCAGTTTCAACGTGAATTTTTTTCAGCAGAGTCCCACACTTATGAATGAATAGCTGACTTTAAGTCTTCCAGGAGAATATTTCTGTGATAATTGGCTCATACCATATAATGGCAGGCTTTGTTGTATGAATGCTATTGTATTTAGTCAATGCCATCAGATGAAATCAGTGTTGCTAACAATTTTTTTTTTTGGCTTTGGAAGCTCTCCATTGTCACCTTTGAACATAGTTCATATTGTTTTAACTCCTTTATTCTGTTTCTCTGTTTGTCCTCTGGGTGGGGACATTCAGAGATCAGTAAAAGCAAAACAATACTACCAACAATTTAAAATTCTTCCTCTTTTGGATGAAGCCTGGTGCCCAGGCTGGAGTGCACGATCCTAGCTCACTGCAGCCTCAACCTTCCAGGATCAAGTGATCCTCTTGCTTTGCCCCCCGCAAAGTGCTGGGATTACAGGCATGAGCCACTGTACCTGGACTTAAAAATGACTCTTAATATTAAGATTAGATGCAGCTTTTTCAGAACAAATAAAGATTCATATTTAAAGAATGGTGCTTATGAAAAACATCAACAAACATGGTCTGAAAGCTTCTTAAATTCCCTACAATTAGCGGAAGGAAAAAAGTTATATCAAGATAGAAACTGCCAAAACCGTCTTCCATCAGTTATTATACAGCTGCTCAGCCTTCAGACACCACAAACACCACACTTCACCCTGGAGAAAAGCTTCTCTCATCCATCTCCTCTCCCCTCACAGGCTTGCTGCATGCTTTTTGAAAGGCTCTCTCAACATCAGGTCACTACCCACCACCCCCACCTCCACCATGCTTGTATTTGTTTTATACTTGCCAGTTTGCTTCTGCCGGCTCATCTGGCCCCACTGGTAGAATGCAAACCCACTGCAGTAAAACCCACAGCAATAGCCCTGCTCTGTAGTGTACACAAGCCATAGCCAGCAAGCAGCAGGTGCTCAAAATCTGTTGCATGACTGAAATCTGGATAAATCTTTAAGTAGTGTTGACTGGTAGCATTAGAATTAAACATACATTCCAGACTATATATTTATTTATTTAGAGACGGAGTTTCACTCTTGTTGCCCAGGCTGGAGTGCAATGGCGTGACCTTGGTTCACCACAATCTACACCTCCCAGGTTCAAGCAATTATCCCGCCTCAGCTTCCCAAGTAGCTGGGATTACAAACATGTGTCACCACATCAGCTAATTCTGTATTTTTAGTAGAGATGGGGTTTTCTCCATATTCGTCAGGCTGGTCTCGAAATCCCGACCTCAGGTGATCCGCCTGCCTCAGCGCCCAAAGTACTGGGATTACAAGTGTGAGCCACTGTGCCCAGCCCAGACTATATACTTTTGATGAGCAAAAAGCATGTTTCTGTGCTATAAAATTACAAAAGAATAGTGCCTTTTGCTTACCAGGCTTTATTGGAGTATTTTTCAAGGTATGAAAATCTAGAATTACTCTTAATTTTCACGTTGAATTGTCTAACAGAGATTTCAAATGGGGCTTATGGGGCTTGGCAGTCCCAAGAACTTGGAGAGTTCTTAAAAGTTGTCACATCAGGGCTGGACGTGGTGGCTGGTTACTGTGGAGTCTGAGGCAGAAGAATCGCTTGAACCCGGGAGGCGGAGGTTGCAGTGAGCTGAGATCGTGCTACTGCACTCCAGCCTGGACATCAGAGTGAGACTCCAT
>NW_016803664.1:5931905-5946531 GCF_001698545.2 Rhinopithecus bieti | reverse complement strand
AAAAAAAAAAAAAAAAAAAAAAAAGTTGCCATATCAGCCAAAAGCATACAAATTCACATCACTATGTTTTTCTTTCTTTTTTTTTTTTGAGATGGAGTCTCACTCTGTTGCCAGGCTAGAGTGCAGTGGTGCATGATCGTGGCTCACTGCAACCTCCACCTCCTGGGTTCAAGTGATTCTCCTGCCTCAGTCTCCCAAGTAGCTGGCATTACAGGTGGTCACCACCACGCCCAGCCCACTTCACTATTTTCAATGTCCATCAAACAGTTATTTACTCACTGTAGTTGACATTTACCGAGCACTTATCCACTAGGCACTGTAGTAAGGGCTTTATATTGCCATTCAATCCTGTCAACAATCCTAGGAAATCAGGCACTGTCATCTCCCATTTTACAATGACTTGGTCCAAAGTCACAGAGCTTAAGGACACGAGGACGCAATGCTAGATCTATTGGTGCATCCATCATACCACCCTCCCAATTAAGAATCTGTTCTACATTGAACTTCAAAACCAAAGGAGAAGGCCAGGCGCGGTGGCTCATGCCTGTAAACCCAACACTTTGGGAGGCTGAGGAGGGTGGATGACCTGAGGTTTGGAGTTTGAGACCAGCCTGGCCAACATGATGAAACCCCATCTCTACAAAAATTAGCTGGGCATGGTGGCGCACGCCTGTAATCCCAGCTACACAGGAGGCTGAGGCACGAGAATCACTTGAACCTGGGAGGTGGAGGTTGCAGTGAGCCGAGATTGTGCCACTGCGCTCCATCCTGGGCAACAAGAAAGAAACTCTGTTTCGGTCGGGTGTGGTGGCTCATGCCAGTAATCCCAGCACTTTAGGAGGCCGAGGCAGGCAGATCACCTGAGGTCAGGAGTTCAAGACCAGCCTGGCCAACATTGTAAACCCCGTCTGCACTAAAAATACAAAAATCAGCCGGGCGTGGTGGCAGGCACCTGTAATCCCAGCTACTTGGGAGGCTGAGGCAGAAGAATCACTTGAACTTGTACCCGGGAGTCGGAGGCTGCAGCAAGCCCAGATGGCACCATCACACTCCAGCCTGGCGGACAAGAACGAGACCTCGTCTCAAAAAAAAAAAAAAAAATCCGTCTCAAAACAAACAACAATAAAAAACCAACACCAAATTCGACCTAAGGATGTGACTCTTCAGTAGAAGTATCAATATTTCTTTATCTGGCTAGAAAGGGAGATTCAGGAAAATGTATTATTACTATTAAAAGCAAAGGTTGCTCTGTAGAAATGTATCTGATCTATTTTTCTGGCAAATCACTGGCATGAGCATATTATAAAACTTCCACACATTTTATTGAAAACAAACTGGTAAAATTTGAATTATAAAAGAATAGCAGCCAGGTGCAGTGGCTCAGGCCTATAATCCCAGCACTTTGGGAGGCCGAGGTGGGAGGATCACTTGAGCTCAGGAGTTGGAGACTAGCCTGGACAACGTGGTGAAATCCAGTCTCTACCGAAAATACAAAACATAGCTGGACATGGTGGCATGCGCCTGTAATCCCAGCTACTCGGGAGGCTAAGATGGGAGGATCACTTGAGCCTGGGAGGTAGAGGCTGCACTGAGTTGAGATCATGCCACTGCACTCCAGCCTGGGCCACAGAGTGAGATCCTATCTCAAAAAAATAAATAAAATAGCATTGGTGATTATTTACAATACCAGCTCTTTCTCATAAGCAATATCAACTTTTGAAAGTTGCTGGCAACAAGCAAAGCAAAGATGGAAACTATGGAAGGAAATTTAAGACAAGTTTGAGATTATTTATGAGGAATAAAAAAGTATTTTCCTTGCCACAGAAAGGCCCCTTAATTGTTTAAAGAAAAACATATTAAAGAAATAGCACACACTAAAAAAGCCCTAGCTGAATTCTAATGAAGTTTCAGAACCCAAGAAAGGCACGAGTGGTATAAAAATAAGTCAACGAAGATTTTGCTGTTTTAAAATAATCCTGTTAAAAAGTAGGTGATAATTTTAACAATATGCCACATCATATTCATTTCAGTGAATCAACAGCCTCATGATATTTGACAGATTTAGGAAACTAAGACTCAAATCAAAACAAAAAGTAAGTATTTCCAACATTAAGCATTCCCATAAACAACTGAGTTCTTTTCTGCAAAAAGTATATCAAGAATCCTTTGGGCCGGGCACGGTGTCTAATGCCTGTAATCCCAGCACTTTGGGAGGCCGAGGTGGGTGGATCAGCTGAGGTCAGGAGTTTGAGACCAGCCTGGCCAACATGGTAAAAGCCCATCTCTACTAAAAATACAAAAATTAGCAGGGCATGGTGGCACGTGCCTGTAGTCCCAGCTACTCAACAACTGAGGTTGAAGCAGAAGAATCGCTTGAACTCGGGTGGCGGAGGCTGCAGTGAGACAAGATCTTGCCACTGTACTTCAGCCTGGGTGACAAAAGTTCAAAAAAAAAAAAAAAAAAAAAAAGAATCCTTTAGTTTCTCTGCAAAGTCACCAGCAGGATGACTTCCACATTCTGATTTATCACAATTGTTTCCACACCCTGCCCTCTCCCCATCTTGACTTTCCTAACTGATGGGGTTATACTTCGGGCATTGAAAAGTGACACCAAGGCAGGGAGCTGTGGCTCTCGCCTGTAATCCCAGCACTTTTGGAGGCTGAGGCGGGAGGATTGCTTGTGGCCAGGAGTTCAAGAACAGCCTAGGCAACACCCCTGTCTTTAAGACAAAAAGAAAAAGAAAAAAAAAAATTAGCCAGGTGTGGTGGTGTGTGCCTGCAGATTCAGCTAGCCAGGAGGATGAGAAGGAAGAATCGCTTGAACCCAGGAGTTCAGGTCTCCAGCCTGGGGACAGAGTGAGACCCAGTAAAAAATAAATAAAAGTGACACCATTTTTTTCAAGACAGATAGGATGTAGCTGCAAAACACTGTTTACTGTTCTCAATAAAGCATCTTGAGTTTTCCACAACTAGAGTAAAGCCAATCCATTAAAAACTTCAATTTTCCACAGTCTAAGAACACATTTTGGTAATATATCACTGAGTAGACTCTACATCTGACCCTACATTTTGAGTTTTCATTTGCTGTAAGCTTTACTGTCGGTGACAACCACTCCCTTCTAGAAGAGGGATGACAGTAAACCCCAGTGAAGTGGGAAAGCTGGAGATTTCAGACAAATCACCAATATCCATAAATAAATCATCTGTTTTTGATGCTTTGGATACAGAGGTATGACCTTAAAATGTTAAACTCAAACTATGTCCTGGAATTCCATAAGCTCCATGGAAATGAAATCTTTCCTTCTTGGTCTTGAATGACTTTCCAGTTCTTTATTGACAAAGCGACCGACACCCAGAATATTATCTCCTTCATATTTCAATCTCTAAGGTCAACTAACGGCCTCGATTGTAAATTAAGTTAAATGGTTAAGTCCACATAATATCAATAATTTCCCTGCTTCACAATCAGAGATCCTCACCTAGCCAAGTGGGCTGACTGGTACCGTGATTCTGCACAACAGGTTACAGGTTATAAAAGGACTGTGCTTTCAAAGACATCAAATCACCTCACTAATTTCCACAGCTGACCACTGCTGGGCCACAACTGCATGTCCATTTGCCCAGTTCTGAGGAGGAATGCCCAGGGCTCTGCTCCTGTGTGTCACATCCCCCCCCCCCAAGCACAACAATGTCACACACAATTCTGTTAGATTTCACTGCTGCCTCCTGCTACTGACAGGCAAGAGGGCACTGCGGGCACAAGGAGAGTAATCCTTTTTCAATGCTGTGATTTAACAAAGAACTCCTGCAAGCTGCAGATCATCTGTCTCCAACAAAGCTTTCCTGCCTTGCCTAGGAGGAGAGGAAATGGGCATACAACCAACATGCTGATGGGAAGGAAGGGCAAGGGCTAACACCAGAGTTCTTATCAATGAGGGAATCAGAAATTGACAACTTGGATGTGAGTGTAAAAATTACCTGCTCTGTAAACAAATAATTACAGGCTGGGCACCGTGGCTCATGCCTGTAATCCGAGCACTTTGGGAGTCTGAGGTGGGCAGATCACTTGAGGTCACAAGTTCGAGACCAGCCTGGTCAACATGGAGAAACCTCGTCTCTACTAAAAATACAAAAACTTAGCTGCCCGTGGTGGTGTGTGCCTGTTAATCCCAGCTACTTGGGAGGCTGAGGCACGAGAATCGCTTGAACCCAGGGGGTGGAGGTTGCAGTGAGCCGGGATTTCACTCCAGCCTGGGTGACAGAGTGAGACTGTCTCCAAAATAAAATAAAAAATTAAATAATTACAGATGTTCATTAGGAAAGATTACTTTTGTTTTTTTGGTTAGCATATTAAGAAAGCTTCCCCTTTTTAAGCCATTATGTTTGTCCTTTATTATCTTTAGGACCAGGGACGGCTAACCATCAGAATATGAACATTTTATACTGCACCAAAAAGTTGAACACACGGGTTATTTAAACAATCTTAGAGTTTCAGAATATCTGAACACTCCCTACCTTCAGAACAACCCTTATATATCAGAGGATTAAATGTGTAAGCACTTTCTGTGAGCCAGGGCAGAGGTCGTATTTAAATCACTAAAACAAGTCAGGCAATTCTGCAGAACTTGACATGGTCTTGCAGTTTGACAATGGCCTTCTACAAAGCAAAGATGCTTCTTGCAAATCAAGATGTGAAGTATTACAACCATCTGCTGTGCAAGAAAAATGCTAGCCACCACGGCTCCTTGAAGGAGGTCATTTACAAAGTAAAACTGCCCCAAATCCCACTTTTCTTCAATATATCAGACCAAATCAACAGCTGGCTTATTTTCTCTCAAAATGCCGTTTTACTGTCGGTTACACTAAGGAGTTAACAACCTTAAGGTTTTATCATCAGCAAGGCAGAGTTTGGATAAAAGCATCCATGGTGGGTTGCAGAAGTGATGCCTTACTTACAGAAACATTCGGGAGTTCAGAAAAGAAAAGAACTGCAAAGTTAGTGACTAAGATCTAAACCAACATGCTGTTTTTCTTAAGACTTCCTTTTCAGTTAGCTTTTTAGTACTATTACTGAGCTACTTCTCAACTAGCTTATACTGCTCTCAAGCTTAAAAAATCAATTCTGAACACGTGAAAAAGTCTACCAAGGTCACAAAAGTCATATTGCCTCTACTTTCAGATATACTTACATCTTAAAGTATTTAGGGGAAAAAAAAAAAAAGGTTTTGGGGGCATTACGAAAAGCACAAAATTTAGGCCGGGCATGGTGGCTCATGACTATAACCCCAGAACCCAGGGAGGCCGAAGTGGGAGGATTGCTTGAAACCAGGAGTTTGAGAACAGCCTGGGCAACATTTTCTATTTAAATTAGTTAATTTTAAATTTTTTTTTTTTTTTTTTTTTTTTGAGGCACGGATCTCACTGTCGGCCCTGGGGCTGGAGTTTGGCCAAGCTGGCCGGAATCCCAGCCTCACTGCAAAGCGCTCCGGCCTCCCGGGTTCACGCCATTTTCTTTCCTGCCCTCCAGCCTTTCCCGGAGTAGCTGGGACTTTTACAGCGCGCCCACCCACCTTCGCCCGGCTGTTTTTGTATCTTTTAGTAGAGGACGGGGTTTTCAAACCGTGCCTTAGCCAGGCATGGTCTTGATCTCCTGACTTCGTGATCCGCCCCGTCTCGGCCTCCCAAAAGTTGGCTGGCATTTTAACAGGCTTTGAGCCACCGCCGCCCAGCCCTAATTTTTTTAAAATAAAAAAAAACTGTAAAGCCAACAGAAAATTAACCAAACAATCATTTAACTAGATATCTTAACTATCCTTTTCAATTGGATCATCTTCAAAAAATGTTTCTCTTGCCAACTTTAAAACACCACGGAAGAAAAAAAGGAAATTTTAAGTATTACTTTGGCAAGTTAAGCCTATTCCCCAAGCGCAATTTAAAAATGCACTTTGCTTTATTAATTTCAGCAAAAAAAAAGAAATATAGGAAAAACCTGGTTTCAAAAAAATGCCCACATAACAAGAGGAGACATTTAAGAAAACCAAATAATCTCATTTTAAGATGATTCATTTATTTTACCAGGCAACTAACTTATTTAGGATTGTTAATGATAAAAAATTAAAACCAAAAAAAAAAAAGCTGTTAGAATAACAGCAGGGCAGTTATGGGCCAAAACAGAAAACTTAAAATTAACGCAAGCCTTAAGATGATCTTGAAAAATTCTAAATGTTTTCTAAAATCCAATGTTAAAATTTCCAAACTTTTTCCTGTTCCTCAGAAGAAATAAAAGCGCCACACAATAATCCTTACAGAGATAAGCCAAAGAATTAAAAAATTTAGGAAAAGAAAATATTACAAAAAAATTTCTTTTCTTTTACAGCAAAGATATTTTAAAACAACTTTCTGCTAACTGGCCTGCCTCAAATAATTAAAAGACAACTATATTAAACTAGCATGAAAACATACGGTTCTTATATAAATACCTGACATTTAATGCGCAATGAACAAAGGTTTTCAACTACAAAAAACACAGCGTTTTTCAACCTGCAATAAAACAATTTCAAGATCCATTTTCAGGGGTCCTTTAATAGAATCATTTAGTTGCTTTCTTTTTTTAAAGACAGCATAAAAGGAAAAAAGAAGGGCACAGATTAAAGAAAGCGACGAAGATATTTTTCAAGAGTTTTCATTTTAAAATAAACTTACTTTAAAAAGATCTTGGGCAAATTCTAAACACCAGAGCTGCTCATTGCCCTCGACTCCACCACTCACAGCAATTTATAGTCCCAGTAACTTATTTTTAGGACTACATAAAACCGCAAAAAAGCAGTTAAAAACTGCCAAGTTCCCATTAAGAAAGTTGTCCACAGTTAGGCGGATATGACTGAACCTACAAAGTCTTGGATAAGATGTTTGGCCATCTGTTGACATGCCCCTTGAATCTGGAAAGCCCAGCCTCCATTTCCAGCTTTCCGCTCAAAAGCTGCAAACCTCAACCCTTCTCCCACATTCAAACATGAGATCAATTGCCCAGGCAACCTCACCAAAGTCTTAGATTGAGCGAAAATTTTAAAAACCTTTTTCTATTAACCTTTTACTAAACCACTGGGCCCCCTTCCCTTCAGTGGTTGGTCTGTAAGCGCAGTTCTTTAACTAGTCCCGGCTATCTTTGGTTTGAAACCCAACTTCACTAACTGTGCTGACCTTGCTTAAGTACTTCATCTCAGTTTTTCTGTTAAAAAAATAAAACAAAAAAACACAAACAAAAAAAAAATTGCAAAATAATCTTTGCAATGGGTGGGAAATATGAAATTTTCTGTGTTAAGTTGCTCAAAGAATTGCCTTGACCACACAGTAGGGCGGCTTTTAAGAAAGCGTCCGTTTATGATTATTAACAGTAATAATTTTCATGGAAGCAAAAGTGCCTTTAAGGGCAGAGCCTGGCCCACATTGAAAAAGATAAACGATATGTCAGCCTTTTGCTGATTTCCTGTTCAGATGCCACGTTCAGGAACAAGAGGCGCGGAGAACCTCTCCAAGATTAGCAATAAACTTAAAAAGGATTGGAAGGGCCAGGCGAAAGAACCAAGGTTCTCACCAAAACCTCTCTGGGGGGGGCGGGGGGGGGGTGACATGAACGGCTTGTTACAAGTAAAAACAAAGAAATGGGCCCCCAAGAACCCAGCAGCCACGAAAAATAAAAAGCAGCAGGAAAAAGAGCCCCCAAAACCCCGGTGAAACCTTCACGCCCTCACCAAAACTGCCTTCCTGAGGACGAGCCAACCGAAAAGTCCATCTCGCACAAGTACGGCGGGCACGCCGTCCAGGAGGCTGAACTGCGCGGGCCCAAGGGCCCAACAATCGCTCCAAAGGGACCCGTCTGCACGGCTTGTGCGGGGGGGCAAAAAACGCGTAGCAGGCCGGCGAAAAAACGTGGGGGGTGGGGAAGCGGAGTTTTTCAAAATTTCACGGTGCCTCGGGGAAAGCCTGCATTTTCCTAGTGCCAATGAATTGAAGGCGGAGCCTGGAGGCGTCCGCGGCGCTGGCGACAAGTTGGGGAATTTCCCGGGCTGGACCTCCCTCCAAAGCTGGCCAGCCCCGGCCCCGTGGGCCAAACTTCGCAGGAAGCCTCACTCCCCACGCCGTTGCTGCAAGCCCAAACCGGCCTCCCAAACTCCCCTCCCTCGAGCCCCCGGGGCCCGCCTTGCCCGCCCTTCGGGCCCCGCTCCCCTTTCAAGCCGCCCGCCGCCCCCCCTTACCTTCAGCAGCCGTTGCGGATGATGCTGGTCGCAGTTGAGTTTGTCTAAATCCGCATCCCCTTTCCCACCCGCCGGACCCTCCCGCAAAGCTGGCGCCGCCGCCGGCTCGCGCCCGGCGGACTTCACACTCCCTTTCCCACCCACGAGGCAGAGGCGGCTGTGGTGGCCGGGGCCGGTGGCAAGCCAGCCGCCGGCGGGTCCCCCCCCCCTACCGCCCCCGCCCTCCCTTGCTTCTCTCCTTCTCTCCCCACTGCGAAAACCCACGAAGAAGAACAAAATGGCCGCCGAACTCCTTAGACAGCCTCCGGGGCCGCCGCCACGGATGGCGCGCGGGGAGTGCAGCGGCCCGGCCGGGAACTTCTTTATGGGGGCATAGGCGCGCGGGAGGGGGCGGGGCCCGGGCGCGGGGCGGGGCGGAGATGGTTGAGCGCAACTGCGTCCGCGCGCGGAATCCTTCCGCCAAACGGGCCGAATAAATAGGCCCGCCCCCGACACCGGGCCGGAGCGTGAGTTGCAAAGTTGCACGCGGGAGTTGGGGTTGGGGGAGGAAATGCAGCTGTGCATACTGCCGGTTGCGGCCATCGCCGGATCTTGTACATTGAGGCTAGATGTTTGCAGACCTGGCCATGTGGGAACTCACCGACGGATTTCGGGAGTCCTGGAATTTACCCTTTAAGATAAATCTGGGGTGAGGATGAAAAAGGAGAATAATAAATAAAAGAAGGTTGACTTATTTTGGATTCAGATATACTGGAACTTGGGAGAAGAGAAAGGTTTATTTGGTAACTAAAAAGAAAAAACCCTCTTCCAGATAAGTCAAAATGTAACAGTTACTCTTTGTGAGTGGTGGGTGTATGGTTATTTGTATATATATTTTTTGTGCACTTCTGTAACTTTGGGGGTAAAAAATCCGTCCACAAAGAAAATTTCATCATTTCTATCCCTTGGATTTCTCTTTCCTGAACTCGGAAAGTTATATAATCATCGGGACGGTTATCCCGATTCTAGCCAGGGCGAAGTTGAACTAGCGCTTGCAGCAGTTGAAAGGGGAATTTGCAGATTTCACGCGTGCAGGCCAGGGGCGGGAAGAGAAGAGGCAAGTTGTGCGGGCGGTCCTGGGTTCTGCAGACACCCGAAGAAACTTTGGTCCATTCCTCTCTGGCTTCCCAGCCTCCCCGAGTGCACGCCTATCCAAGGGGTCCCCAAACTGTGCCACCTCCAGGGGCTGGCTGCGCGTTGACTTTGGCCGGGTTTGGAAGTACAGCCCACACTCAGCAAACAGATCGGCTCTCTTTCCTGACCTTTCCATGTATATTGCTTCCTGCAGCGCTTTACATTTTGCAAAGCTCTGTCTCTCCGAGAAATTCAATTTGTTTCCCAATGAATGCAGGATGCACGAATCCCCATCTCAGTATGCCACGAGGTAATTGCACCACCCAGGCATCCTCTTCCAAAGCAATGTCCTCGGGGTGAGGGCTCCATGTCCCCTCAGTTGGGCCCCCTCGCTACTGGTGCAGGGCCCTTGAATTTAAGAACTCAGCCTCTCGATCCACTTTCCTCAGGCACCAACTCACTTTCCCCTGCTACAGCTCTGTCCACGGGAAGTCACATAAGTGCCATTTGTCAGGGCAAGGCAATGAGCCCAGCTGGTGACATTCAGAGTTGGTGCCCAGCGCTGCTGTGAACATCTGACTGTGGAGGTCAGGGTGGTTCTTTCTGGAGTCCACAGGACTTTGGGCTACTCCAAGGCAGGGCACATCATCGGAATGGCATTTAGAGTAGAAATATGAAAGACAGCAATTCATTCAGCAGACAAATATTTATGGAGTACCTACTCGGTGCCAGGCATTGTTCTAGACAGGGAAGCAGAGGGGATCAAGACAGACAAGGCATTTCTCTATGGAGAGTCATTTAGTAAGACGGATGATAAGCAAAGATGCAAATAAAAAATATCAGCTTCTGATAAGTGCAGTGGAGAAAAATAAACAAGAAAAAAACCCCAAATTCTACTGTGTTCATTTTCTTAGTATATGCCAAAAAATGATCTCATTGAATCCCCAAGACAGTCCTAGGAATTACGTCCTATTCCTAGCATCCCGATTTACAGAGGAAGAAAATGAGGCACAGAGAGGCTAGGGTGGTTGCTGAAGGTCACACAGCCAGGAAGTTACAGAGCCAGGGCTGGAACTCAGGACAGCCTGAAACTACAGCCCTCGTTCATATTCAGTAAAACCCATCAGTGAACCCCCACAGCATTCACATTCCTGGCACATACCGGGCACATATCAATGTGGAACCCAGTGGAATGATTGAAATGTGTCTCTGCCCACAATAGGAGTACCATAATTTTCCACAGCAAAATGGCAGGTGTGTTAACCTCTTGCAACATCATCAGGGCTGGAGGAGGACTTCAGACTGAGCTGGGACATGGGGAGAGCCTCTGTCCCCAGGCTGTTTTCTGCTGGGCAACTCCCCTCCAGAGTTCAGTTCTGCTGGCACATGCCTAAGTGATTAGCTGGCTCTGAGCCTGAGCATGGCATAGCTCACCAGGGTGGGCCTGCACAGCTCCCAGGAACCAGCAAACAGCTCATGGAGGAAAGCACTGATTCCCTATTCGCCTTTTCCTGCCATTATCAGCACCAGTAGCTTTCCAAAGATCAGCTGATATAAGCATCTTGTCAGAAAGGATACAGCCTAATAAATGGAATGTCCCTTCCCCTCTCTAGGCCTCAGTTTGCCTATCTGTAAAATGAGAAGAGTGGATTAAAGTGCACTTTTCAAACTGTCTTTCCTGGCTCCACAGAGCTTTCTTATGGGGCTGCTGAAGATGATGGGGAGCTGATGATTATAAGAGAGTGGCTGTGGCCAAAATATTGAAAACCCAATAGTGTCTCTGAGGATACTTAGACTTTGAGGGGGGATCCCAGTGCCTGAAGGGACCTGGCTGATAATACGAAAGAATTCAGCCTCTGGGTAGGGACTGGAGCAAACTGAGCCCACGTTTCATCCAAGGGGGTGGCCACTTCTCAGCTCCAGTCCCCTGGGGCCACTTGTGGCCACATCCTCTGAGTTTTTGGTAAAACTTGAACATATGGATTTTGTGTGAAATGTTCCAATTTTAAAAAGTCGGTCATGAACTCAAAATCTTCTAAAACAGTGTGAGGCAGACAAAGTATATCTGTGGGTTACATTTGGCCCTAGGCCAGCAATTTGGAACTCTGTTCTAGAAGGCTGGGGATGAACTTTATTCTCTCCTTCCTTGCAATTTAATGAGCATTAGGATTGTGGTTAGATGACTGAAAGAAGTGTTGGTGGCCAGGCGCAGTGGCTCACGCACTTTGGGAGGCTGAGGTGGGTGGATCATTTGAGGCCAGGAGTTCGAGACCAGCCTGGACAATATAATGAAACACCATCTCTACTAAAAATATAAAAATTAGCTAGTCATGCTGGTGGGCGCCTATAATCCCAGCTACTTCAGAGGCTGTGGCATGAGAATCGCTTAAGCCTGGGAGGTGGAGGTTGCAGTGAGCCGAGATTGTGCCACTGCACTGCAGCCTGGGCAACAGAGTGAAACTCCGTCTCAAAAAAATAAAAAAAAAAAAGGGAAAGAGGTGTTGAGTGTTGGTGATGAGGTTTGCCTGCAAATCTAGACCTCCCTGGATATTCTGTGGGTTTTATACAAAGGAGGGAACCACGGGGAAAAAATATGGGTGAATGCTCTTTGACAACATCCACAGTTCTATCTCGGCGTCCTGTGGTGTTACCAGCAGACACTGGTATTCTTTTGGGCAACGTTTGTCAAGGCCCTACTGGGTGTCAGGCACTGTGTGAGAAGCTGGGGACATAGCAGTGAATGAGCCAGACTTACTCCCTGTCCTCATGGAGCTCCCAGTCTAGAGAAAGACACAGACGGGAACAGATAAACCATTTGGGGAGGATAATTTCAGAGAGTGGCGATTTTATGAGAATATTAGAAAGGGTCATGTGACCACAAGCGAGACTCTGAGGATTTGACATTGGAGTCAAGATGTGAAGGATGAAAAAGAGAAAGTCATGGGAAGGATGGCATAGGGGAAGAATATTCCTGACAGAAGGACCACCAAGTGAAAAGGCCCTGAGGCAGGAACGATCTTCCAGTGTTGGAGGAATGGGAAAAAGGCCAGAGTGGCTGGAGTGCAATGTGAAGGGTAGAAGAGTGTCCCAAGTGGGGGTTGGAAGGCCGGACACAGTGGCTCACGCCTGTAATCCTAGCACTTTGGAAGGCCAAGGCAGGCAGATCACTTGAGGTCAGGAGTTTGAGACCAGCCTGGCCAATATGGTGAAACCCTGTCTCTACTAAAAATACGAAAATTAGCCGGGAGTGGTGTCGGGCGACCGTAATCTCAGCTACTTGGGAGGCTGAGGCAGGAGAATCGCTTGAACCTGGGAGGTGGAGACTACAGTGAGCTGAGATCGTGCTATTGCACTCCAGCCTGGGTGACAGAGAGACTCTATCTCAAAAAAAAAAAAAAAGAAGAAGAAGGTGGGGATTGGAGAAGTGGCTGGAGGCCAGATTGCTCAGAGTTTTTTGTTTGTTTGTTTGTTTTGTTTTGTTTTGTTTTCTGCTCTTGTTGCCCAGGCTGGAGTGCAATGGCACGATCTTGGCTCACTGTAACCTCCACCTCCCAGGTTCAAGTGATTCTCCTGCCTCAGCCTCCCAAGTAGCTGGGATTACAGTCACCTGACACCACGCCCTGGCTAATTTTTGTATTTTTGGTAGAGACAGGGTTTCACCATATTGGCTAGGCTAATCTCAAACTCCTGACCTCAGGTGATCTGCCCGCCTCGGCCTCCCAAAGTACTGGGATTACAGGCGTGAGCCACCACGTCCGGCTGACTCAGGGTCTTAAAAACCACAAGAAGACATTCGGATTTTATTCTAAGCTTAACAGGAAGTCACTGCAGGGTTTTAGGTAGAGGAGTAACATGATCTGATTTCACTTTTTTTTTTTTTTAGAGACAGGGTCTTGTCCTGTTGCTCAGGCTAGAGTATAGTGGTGACATCATGGCTCACTACAGCCTTGATCTCCTAGGCTCAAGTGATCCTCTCGCCTCAGCCTTCCAGGTAACTGGGACTCCAGGTGCACACCACCAGACCCAGCTAATTTTTAAATTGTTTGTGGAGACAGTGGTCTTGCTATGTTGCCCAGGCTGGTCTTGAGCTCCTGGGCTCAAGCAGTTTGCCCACTTCCTTCTCCCAAAGTGCTGGGATTACAGGCATTAGCCACTGCGCCCAGCCTGATTTCATGGTGTGTGTGTTTTGTTTGTTTGTTTGTTTGTTTGTTTGTTTTAGATGGAGTCTCTCTTTGTCACCCAGGCTGGAGTGCAGTGGCATGATCTCAGCTCACTGCAACCTCTGCGTCCTGGATTTAAGCGATTCTCTTGCCTCAGCCTCCCTAGTAGCTGGCATTACAGGAATGCACCACCACACCCAGCTAATTTTTTGTATTTTAAGTAGAGACGAGGTTTCACCATGTTGGCCAGGATGGTCTTGAACTCCTGACCTCAACTGATCCACCCGCCTCAGCCTCCCAAAGTGCTGGGATTACAGGCGTGAGCCACCAAAACTGGCCTCATGTTTTTTGTTTGTTTGTTTGTTTGTTTTGAGGCGGAGTCTCGCTCTGTTGCCCAGGCTGGAGTTCAGTGGTGCGATCTCGGCTCACTTGCAAGCTCCACCTCATGGGCTCATGTCATTGTCCTGCCTCAGCCTCCTGACCAGCTGGGACTACAGGCGCCTGCCACCATGCCCGACTAATTTTTTTTGTATTTTTTTTAGTAGAGACGGGGTTTCACCATGTTAGCCAGGATGGTCTTGAGCTCCTGACCTCCTGATCTACCCGCCTTGGCCTCCCAAAGTGCTGGGATTACAGGCGTGAGCCATCACACCTGGCCATATATATATATATATTTTTTTTTTGGTTTGTATTATTATTTTTTTTTTCTTTTTTTTTTATTATACTTTAAGTTCTAGGGTACATGTGCATAACGTGCAGGTTTGTTTCATATGTATACTTGTGCCATGTTGGTGTGCTGCACCCATCAACTCGTCAGCACCCATCAATTCGTCATTTATATCAGGTATAACTCCCAATGCAATCCCTCCCCCCTCCCCGCCCCATGATAGGCCCCGATGTGTGATGTTCCCCTTCCCGAGTCCAAGTGATCTCATTGTTCAGTTCCCACCTATGAGTGAGAACATGCAGTGTTTGGTTTTCTGTTCTTGTGATAGTTTGCTAAGAATGATGGTTTCCAGCTGCATCCATGTCCCTACAAAGGACGCAAACTCATCCTTTTTTATGGCTGCATAGTATTCCATGGTGTATATGTGCCAC